>NW_026848265.1:0-160311 GCF_030867565.1 Colletotrichum costaricense | reverse complement strand
CGCTCGCCGTTCACAATGCAGTTGTTTTTTCAAAGCTCAAATTGGAGGTTAAAAGCCAGAAACTGATTTCGATGGCAGCCGTACTGTCTTCACTCGAGAGAGGAAGCATAACGGCGGGGGATTCAGAGGTTTGCCCAAGACAAACTTCTGCACAGACGTACTGTACATACAGTAACGTCCTGACAATGGTCCACACTGGTCAGTACCCCACTCAGAGTAGTCGCCGACAGCCGGAAACACACCGGCGAATTCGCCCAATTGAAGCGAATTGCCCTGAGCGCAAGTGCCAGACTTTCGCACCTTGTCCTTCGCCCGTTTCTTCCAGATGCCAACCCCATTTCTGGCTGATACGCCGGCGGTCGTTGTTGCTTTCTTGCAGTACAGCCTTCTTGTGGGGACCTGGGCCGACAGGTCTGCCAAGACTTTCGTAGGGCCTCTGCGGGACGGCACCGCAGCAGCGCTCCCGTACACGGCTTCAAGCCAGAAAGAATAAACGTTCACGTCCATCGACATCCACATCTTCACCAGGCTTGGCCAGATGAGCTTCTCAAGCACCAATCACCCCGACAGGAAGGCTCATGGTGGTACAGGATCTTGCGGTTTTCTACAGTTTTGATCATAAGTCACTTCCTCTCTCGCAAACATTCTCAATGTTTGAAGAGCCGAAAGTTGCTGTGAAGGGCCTCCGCAAACCTCTGGTAGTGGCTGTAGCGGTTGGTTTGCAAACCAAAATGTGGGGTCGGGATGGTGTACGACAGTGCGAGGGGCAGCGTGTAATCAAGAGCTACTCCAAAGCATCCATAACTAACTTTCACACCAGTCACTCTCGCACTTCTGATCGTGGTCGCATGTACACAGTCAGAACGACTATGGGCCCGGCCTGTGTGGGTCAAGTCCAAAAAGATGAAGTACGTTGCCAAGAGGAAGCAACATATGATCAATACCATAGACAAGGCGAGATGTCCAATCTGTTCAAGGTGGTCCAGGCGACGACATAATGCGTAGGAAACCGGAGTGGCATGTCGCTGCTATACGCCGGACACCCACCGTCAGCTTGTTGTAGTACAGCACAAATGCTCAGTGATCGCATGAATGAGCCAGAAACTGAGTGAAAGGTTAAAAGGAAGCATTATTGTGTTTATTCTCAAGCAAGGTTCAAGCAAGCAACATCGATTGCACTCCATCAAGAACACTTGCTCCTTCACTAAGGGTATTCAGGATCTGGGCTCATCGTCGATGCAAGAAGTACATGCTTGAAACAGAGGGCTGAGATTTGGGAAATATTTTCAAGTAAGACGTCTACAAAACAGCCGTAGTTTGTCGACTGGTCCAAGGATCACTCAGACTTGAACCGTCTACACAGAACCAGTGTTACTACAACGTCGCGTTGGTTGCTCTTTATGAATGCACTTTCTCGCAATCCCTTTTCTTCTGCCATGAGCTGTCTTCGAGAGTCTTCCGTTTGTTGCTGTATCACCTGGTCCGCTCGTAAAGAATCATTCCAAGCAAAATCTACTTTTTCTTGAGAGTAGTTCCGTAGATAGTACAACTAGCTTGGAGGTCGGGTTGTTGTCTAGACAAGCAAACACTCGTACACATCCCGTGAGCAACAATGATTTCAGTAACCTAATTAGGAACCTGAATGCCATATTGGACGCTGGAGGCATTAATTCTCAAGAGTCGCAGGAACACTGAACCAGGACAGGCAAACAACTTCCTGACAAAAATTACTATGCAATATCGCACTGCCATCGCAGAATAATACCCGAGAAAGCTGTCTGGTCTATAGAAAATACAATAATCCCCATCGCCATTCATATCGGGTGCAGGACGAACCTCCACCTCTTTGAGCCTCGCAGGGACAAGGAAATACTGGAATGTCACCTCAATAATCCTGAATGGAGCGGGAAAGCAAATGAACTGAATACACACAAAACCGCAGGGCAAGCTTAAGAGAAACGCTGAGTACCGATACAGCCGTGCACGTGGAACTTTCCCCCTTTCCCCAATGATTCGCATTCTCATCCAAGTTATTCCCCCACGAGGCTGCACCATCCTTGATCAAGGGTACACATGTTTAGTCGTGATATGCTCTCCTTTTTCATTCTGAAACACTGTGGTGTAATGAGGATAGGAATCCTTCTGGCTGGGATGCTCGGTTTCGCTACAGTTTATATCAATATCTGACGTGCACATGCAAAAAAAGAAAGAAAGAAAAAACAAGACCAAGACTCACGTCATGATAGCAGTTGTGGCACCAGCAGGCACGTTTGCCGTTTCCATCGCTTTACTGAACTTCTCTTGCACGTCCGCTGCAAGGCTGTATCGTGTCCAGGTGTCAGTTCGGGTTGCGTACTTGACAGTGATGGATCGACCGCCATTTATAACGGTTTTGATTGTTGAACTACTGATAACCTTGTTGACCATCTTGAAAACTGGAAATAATTGAAAGCTGAATGATGAAAAGAGACTGAATGGTTCCAAATAGTCGTATTTGTGAGTGGAAAACACTGCCATTAAATACGTGAGCTGCATCAAGAATGCGGGTAAGAATGCGAGTGAAGAGAGGTGGTGAAGAGAAGTGGTGAAGAGAAGTGGTGAAGAGAAGTGGTGAAGAGAAGTGGTGAAGAGAAGTGGTGAAGAGAAGTGGTGAAGAGAAGTGGTGAAGAGAAGTGGTGAAGAGAAATGATGATCATGATTGGCGGGCACGACAGCCAACGAACAGGGGCTGGCCGATGCGAAAGGCCGTGTTTGGGCCCCATTAATCCAGGGAGGGTGAAGCGATCGACCACTACGGACGGGTTAATATATATCCGAAACCCAGCTGATATAAGAAAGTGTCATTTGAAATACGGCTTTACCAAGATTACACCGCCTTCTTCCTGTCATTCAACTCAAACTGTACCTCAATGTTTCTTCAGCAATTCAGCGGCTGCGCACGCTTCAATCGTTTCGCCAACGGTCAAAACATCAGGATGATGTCCACTGTAATCGGGGGTTCTGGTCGCTCGTACGTTATGAGACAGGTGCTATCGTACGGTGGTCACGACCAAATTCCAATCATCTTCAAAGCCGAGTACGTCGTGAATTGATGCCTTTGTGTCATGATTCAAAAGTCCCACTGATGCAGTTTACATAGGTCCCAACACGAGTCTTTCATCGTCAAACGTGTACCCAGGACTTTCTACGATCTGTCTCTCCGTCTTGCTGCCGAGTTTGCAAGCTCCCGTCGGCTTCGAATGCATATTGACTGCAACCTGGAAGAAGGTGTCCTTATCTATCCGTATTATCGAAGCACCCTACTTTCATTGATTCAGGATGACGACAGCGAGGATAGCTTGCCCATAACGGAGCGCAAGAAGATTTTACGAGGCACAGGAGAAGCAATACAGGAGCTTCATACAAAAGGTTGGATTCACTGCGGTATGGGCTTTACAACCTCGATGCCAAGACGTGACGCGTTGAATTAACGGTTTTAACAGATGTGAAGCCTGATAATGTACTAGTCAACTGGACTTGCAACGCTCAGGGGGTCAAATCCGTTATTGATGTGGCCCTTGGCGATTTTGATATTGCTTATAAATTGCAAGGCGAACTGCAACGTCAGACACCTCATGCAATAGGCAACGCAATGTGGCGGAGTCCAGAAGGACAGACGGGCATATCGAGCAAGGCATCAGACGTTTTCTCATTTGGACTAGTGGTGAGTAAGCTGCAGCCAAGGCTTCAGAGTGGTTCTTGCTAAGGTTTGTACAGTGTTTATACGTCCTTGGGGCTGGTGATTTATTACTCATTAAGGACTACCGAGAAGTCACAAAGAGTGGCCACACTGCAGAGCAGGAGATACTAACGCGACACTTTTCCTTCTTCGGACCAGCTCCCAAAGAGTTGTTCGAGCAGATTAGCGATGAACACTGGCGTCACGCCCTGGCGGGAGCTTCAGCGATAGCCGAGAACGAGGTGAAGCAACAACCTGGCTTAAGGTCTGTGCATTGGACTGCGGAGCTTGGCCACGAGGCACAGGACATGCTATCTGGAATGACAGATCTGAATCCAACGAGCAGAGTACCGATTGAAAAAGTTGTAAAGCACCGATGGCTGCAGGAAACTACATAGTAGCTGTTTAGGATGGCTGCGAGAGCGGCATCGAGTAGTCGAGTAGCCATGACCCGTATCCAGAATCTGCGTTCGTGCTCATCTCGCCTTCGAAATTAATCTCGTGATCAAAGTCATTCAAACTGCACCATCCATCGCTGCATGTCCATGGGTCGTGGATGCTTCGCACATTTCGACCAATTGTCAAAGGCTGGTCAGAGGTTGACTGTGAGGTATATGTAACTTCATGTTTTGGCAGATTTGAAAACACACCCTGGTTGTTGTCAGACTGGGGACTCGCAGTAAGGCCCGCCTGCCCTGCGTTGTCGATGGAAACTCCCGATATGTGAATGAAGCTACCCACATCGAAACTTTCCAGTGAAGTCATCTGTTGGTGATGAGTCTTTTTGCGCTGGCCGTGGTGTCTTTCATTTAACGCTGCCGTCAAATGCTCTCTACACTCTGCCTTCATCTTCTCGAAGACGTTGAGTCGATCTCGTTTGTCTGTACTGACTGGGTGACGTGTACTGTATTTCGTTTTGCAGAATTTTTCCCAATGTGCAGAAAGTGCTCCTAGGTCTCCCTTCGATTTGAGGCAGAACGGACATCGAAGGTCTACTACCTCATGATCTGGAAAATCTATTTGTCACGTACATTAGCCATCGTCAAACATCAGGTCGAATAAACTCACGGGTGAAGAAATGACGCAGCAGGTTGGCTTTAGACGAGTACTTTTTCCTATGTCCGCAATTTGGATATGGGCAGATGTAATCCAACTCACCCCTCGGCCCCTGATTGGTGAGATCTCTATCATATGAAATTGATGGTTGGCGTTTCCTCTTGTTCGATAGTCTCGAGGCTGTGAAAGTCTGTTCCACGAGATGGGATGATTCAATGTGCTCTACAAGAGTTCCTGGATCGGCGCATGGCGCAAGACAACTAGGACAATGCCAATTTGCCATTTGTTCGTGTGGAAATGCGTGTTGTAAGTCGTGGCACTGTCAAGTTCACGGACCTTCCAGTTGGGCAACGTGAATTAGTTATAGCAGCAAGAATTGTGGGGGGGGGGGGGAGGAAAGGGTGGAAATTGCAGAGAATGTGCCAGTGCTTGTTCTTTGTTGGTTCCAAAGGCAACTCGCCCTGGTACGAGATTCTGCAGCAACCTTGCTGTCATCACCCTTGAGTTAGGGGCGCGGTGAGCCGCGCGGTTAGCTGGATCAAGGAGCGGCTTTGGAAGTGCTAAAGGAGACGAGACGAGCAGCAGGTCCTGTCAAAGAACAGCGCCGTTGGAATGCCTAATGCAGCAAAGCCTGTTATACTGTACACAGTACCAACGGAAGGCGGACCATCGAGAATTTCGTGAAGGAGAGACATTGTTGGATGGTACAAGTCTCGGTGGAGCGACAATCCTTCCTACATCAATGCAGTGACCGTGAACACCGCCGCACCCATCGCGTTCAGGAGCTCGTTTCAGTGAGCGGCTGACAACACCCGTGCAAAGCGTTCACGCATGTGCACTTGGTACTTGCAGCGGTTGTTAGACGGCTGGATGCCATTCTGGATCTCTATTCTGCACTGGGATGAACCTTCCGCGCAAATTCTGGTCTAAGGTCTCTTTTACCAGGAGACGCTCCACATCCCGGACATGGATGTGTACGTCGGGTGCCCCGCGATTGGACCAAGTAAGCTGGGAACAGCATGGAAAATAACTTGGAAGAGACGCCGCTCATTTCTTACCTATACAGTGGTGGTCTTGCTCTCGTCGTCCGTCGGTAAAGGGCGAGGCTCGAAATGGCACCCTGCAGACCTTGGCACGACGCGACAAGCCCGACGCGGCTCGTCTGCAGCCCACCCAGTCTAGGACGTGGCCTGCGCTGGCGCGGTTCCGACATAGTTGGCAGGGATAGCTCATCAGATGGAGAGGGGTGGGTGTGAGCGTAGAGCGGTGCCGAAGAGAAGAACACCCGCATCTACTGCGGTACAAAAGGATACATGGCAGGAATCACGGCCATGGGCACTTGAGCGAGGTAGAAAGGTCGGATGCAACAGACTAGGGGCGAGTCTGGGGTGTGAGGCAGCGGAGCCCTTACGCTATGTTGCAGTGCTAGCGAAGAGATGTACCCTCGGCCGCACCAGCGAGCCAAAGCCTGCAGCCATATGCGGTCTTTCTTTGGAAATTTTGGAAAGGCGACAGGTTTAAGGCTCATCGTAGCCGCACAGCAGATCAGACATGGGTAGATACCCTCCGTGTCATCTCTCGAACTCCGGCCAATGCAGATCATCCAAGGCTGGCTCCACCATACTGGCACTCCTGCCCCAGCTATCGATTGGTCCCGGTCTAGCCGCCATGGCATCACACTGCAGATGTTGGCATACTCACGTAGAGTGTGGTGGGCGTTTCCAAGGGACACACTTGCAGAGCGAGACAGGCTAGAGAGTGCAGTCCAGACCCATCCGAACCGGAAGGGGGGGTTGGGGGGTAGCGAATGCTTCTGCGCGTCTTTCAAACGAACTTCCCCCAGATGAAATGTAACCTTGCCGGGCGGCCTGAGAACAACCAGAAGTGGTGCTAATCAAACGCTGGCCATCGGATCTATCGTGAAGTCAACAATTCCATAATTTCGCCTTCACCGGGCAGCAGCAGCACACCGCCTTGGCGGGCTCAGTGCCACGGCTGACCCACCCATCGACTTTGGTTACCGGACATTCGACGCCACCGCTTGTGTAAATTCCTTTCTCAATCACCGTTCTGCATGCTGTCCTGCAGTGCCATCGTCAGTTGTACCCACGCTATCTTGGACAGTTTTAGCAGTTGAGTAGAAGGTCTCCACGAGCACGGCTACCCGTCGATTTGGTCCGAATTTGCAAGAGCAAACAATGTGTCAGTCCTCCGTACCCGCAAGCGACGCTGCTCACTTTACTAACGCGGTCTTCAAGGCAACCACCGATCAAAAAGAAAACACCTCTGCTGCGGGACAAGGTGCTGCAAGCTAATGGGCATGGCATCACTGTCAAAGCCCACGGAGGAAAGAGTCACGTGGAAGTCTTGGCTAAGGGAAGAGACCTCCAGAAGGTCACTATGAACCTCCATACATGTTGTGCCCTGGAGTCTGACCAGTTCACTCAATCCAATGGCTCTGCCTTTCTCTCAACAATGAGGCCCGCATTTGGCGATCACGATGAAAACGGCTCCAGCAATGCCGAGGCTTCGACTACCGATGCCGCCGATGTGCTGGTCCTGTCCGGCTCGACCTTCAACCCTGTATCCAACCCGAAGCACTGACATGGTGAATCTTCATCTCTCCGCAGAAGTCCTCGGACGAGAATCTTAAAGAAGGAGAATCCCATCGCTGTTGTTTCCACCCAACGGCGCCAAAGCCTCGTGTCGCAGGCTGTAGCCGCGCGCCTAGGATGGGTAGGTCCTGCGAGCGGCGGATATGGCCACACGCTCGCAGCTCCTACAAAGCAGCCGCCCTCCAGTTTTTCACTTGCTATGCGACCATTTCCGCGCCGAATCCCCGACAGAACACCTGATCCACTTGACCGACAAGTTCAAGCCGAGCTACGCGATGCTACAAGGTGCAGCACTCACACATGTCCGGATACGGTGATGCAAGTTTGAGAACGTATCCGTGCCAAATTTCAGGCCCGACGAGCTATTGAGTTTGGTCGTCAAGACTGTGCGCGTGGATGTAGACGGCCAAATATGTGCCATCTCTACGGCCAATGGTGACGCGGTGGTTGCATACTTCAGAGAACAGAGAAGGCTACCCAAGTTTGAGCTCGATGTTGGCCATCCTTGGAACAATGCAACGCCGCCGCAGGCTTAGTACCAGTACTCCTGAGCGGGTTCAGAGATACGATGTTTTGACTTGGTTTTTGGAAAGAACGGCCATCTTCCCCTTTGTCGGTTCATTAGCACATTCATGTACCTTCATTGAATCTTTATATTGAAATACATGTTGATAAAAGTGCTGTGTTCAGGTAGCTTAGTCATCTCCTAGCTGAATGGTATTTCCGTCAATATTGCTTCTAATTATTCAAAACAAATCTTCGTCGACGTAAAGCCGTGGAAGACTTTATTGGGCCTTCATCGCGTCTTATATTACGATCACTGATTCAATCACTACAATCAGACGTTCCCCAGGCGATATATCCCCACCGAGCCCTTGTCTAGGCGCAAAACGTCGCTGGTGTCTGACTGATGCTCGACTTGCAACAGTTGTATGGCATCGCCTCGTTCACTCGTTCCTCCCCAGTGTCGGGCGCGTAAAACATACCTCCCGCGGCAAACTTCTGTAAGTCCCCAAACATGATGCCAAGTCGTTGACCCTGGTTCTGGTGCACATGGGATTCAAAATCGACAGTCTCGGCAATGAGATCAAACATGGCGACCTTGCCTGGCGGGAACCCCGGCGTTGGCGGGAAGTTTTGTGATGGTGGCTGGTGAGAAATGCCTCCTGCTGGGGGGGATAGGGCGGCGTTGATGACGGTAAACGATGACGCCTGACAGGGACTCCTTCGACGTGTGCTCCGACGAGACCCTGGTGAGATGATACTCATCTATGTTGCGTGGCGCAATCGGAGGCCATGTTTTGGTAAGGCGCAACTTTGGTCAATGCCTGGAAAGCGATGCTGGTGTTTCCCATCTGCATGTTCTCATGGCTTCCGAATTCCATTGGCCTTCAACCTCCACTCTCTCAGTCCGTTGCCACCTCCACCCAGTCGAATTGTCAGAGAACCGACTCCGCTCTTCCTCGAACCTCGATTGTATAATCGGAGTAGACCTTGGTGAGATACTGATCAATGTATTTGAGATACGTGACGTAGTTAGAGGCCATGCTTTGGTAAGGTGCAGCCTTGGTCAATGCTTGGAAAGCAATGCTGGTGTTCCCCGTCTGCGTGTTCTCAGACATGGTTCCCGAATTCCGTTCTTCGATCTCCTGTTTGCCAGCCATGTGATTTTGGGTGTCCATGTGAGGCTAGTGCCGTGCATGTATTCCCACAAACGCTGCTTGCCAAATCGCGAATATGACCAGTGACAAATGTGGAAGTTTGTCTCTGCATGTCGAGATGAGGTCGATGATTTCCCTTCCAGCTTTGAAACCCTGCTCTGCGCTTCGTTCCCAAAAGTGGTCGGGAACAGTTTCGCGGTCAAATACAGGCGCATCCAGGGGGCCGACCGGCTCAGAACATTTGATGGCGATGAACGGGATGTATTCGCGATGCAGCATGATTTTACATAGGGCACCCAGCATGTGAAGCGATACATATATGCTACTCTCGTGTTTCCAAAAGTTCGAGCTGGACCAGGTGAACTCTTCCGGAAGGTGTGCGTAAAAGGCGTCTACCTTTTTGATCAGTTGATAGAAAGTCGACGCTTGGTCCCACGGCGGAAGGGATTCCGTATGGCGGCCGCCCGCGAAACTGTACTTTGTAATATCGCCTCAGAAATCTACTAGTTGCACGAGTCGACTCAACACGCTATCATCGATTGGTGACTCCATACCATGTCCCACCTGCCGCAAAAATCCGGTGTAGACGACACGGCCAAGGTCGAAGGCGTGTTCAGTGCATGGCAGCTGGATTTGAAGATCGTCGGACCGAACCATAGAAACCCGATCTGATCCGCAGGATAGGAGACGATCCAGTATCAAGCAACTGAACATGGTACGACGCCTGACCTCCTGATCTTTCCAAAGGTCGGAGGGTGGTTGGGCAGATTTACTTGACCGAGGGGACAAGGGCAGAGTTCTCTTGCCGCCCAAAGGCTTGTCTCCAAACCCCAATCTCAAGCCTTGAGCCATCTGTATGGCAACGCCAACATACATCCATGCAGCCAAGCCGCCATTCGGCTGACTCCATTTGTGCAAGCCGAGCATGAGGAAAGCTTGAACGCGGACGACAGTAGCTGATGTCAGAGCTGATTCTAGTTCTCCCAGTGCCTTTGTCAGAGCGTTTGAGAAGTACTCTGAGGCCATTGGCGGCTCCGACTTGAATAGAGTACTGCGAGATTTGGGGTCCGCGATCTTGTCATGTGTGAGATGTGCCGCATATTTGATCAAGTCGGGATGTAATCTTGCAGTGAGAGTCAAAATGCCCAGCAGGATAAGATTCGATTCGGTCGACGGCTTCTTGCTCTCCTTGTTGTGATAGACGCTCTTGAGAGTTGGGAGATGCAAAAACGGGAGTTCGGTAGCGAAGTGCAGCTTAAAAATGTCGAAGAGTTGATGCCATAACTCGACGGTAAGATAGGTTGCCGAAAGGACTTCCTGAGCAAGTGCAGCAACAGTACGTCCATCAGAGGACGTTGCATCTTCGAGCTTCTTCACTCGCTTCCGGACATGCCTGACTTCCACTACCTGCCTTGGCACAGTCGGCGGCTTTGATCGTTTCGCCGGAAGAGGCTTTGGATCAGGAAACTCGCAATTATGTCCTGCCTTGATGCATGTGTCGCAAGGTGATCCGGTGTTGTCGTTGTCGCATTTGGTTTTGGATTTCCTGCATCTCAAACAAGCTATGCTAGATCTCATCGGCGGCTGCATAGCTCTAGAGGGTCTTTTAGCACTTGAGCCTCTCGCCGAGGTCGCCTTCGAGTCATCGCCGTCGGGCACGATGGAACCCTGAGGTATGGCTATTTCCGGAGCTTGCTTGCTTGCCGGCTTTGCTACGGCGAGAGTTGTAGAGGTATTCTCCTGTCGGGTTAAGGGTTTGTAACATCTTCCCTTTGGCGTGGCCTGAGTAGGGAGCGCTGTGAGTGCGTCATCGGAGTCCGAGGCAGGAGACAGCAAAGACTTGATGCATAGTTGAGAAGAAATTGTGACGGTTGGGTCTGCTATGGACCCGTGGAGCCAGCAAGGGGAGCAAGCGACGGGGCGCATGAATGATAGAGAGGGTAAGATGCGCAGAGCTGGAGGGTGATGGCCACTATCTGTCGAGGTAAAGGAATACACGTTAAGTTTCTAAGCGTGACTAAAATTGCCAGATAGCCAAAGGGCTCATAGTTGAACAAACGACTTCTTTTTACTTTCTGGAGATGAAGAGCACAAGCTCTAGCGATAGTCGTTGGCGCCGAGAAGTCGAGGTCGATCATTTATGTGGGGATGAAGAGAGTTGACCTGCTGGAAATTTCTAAGGGCAAAACGAGAAAACCAAGGATGTGGAATCTAAAAGTCAAACGAGGTGGAGTGTGGCTATCTTAAACAACAGCAATTATTCTAACGCTCACGTGCCCGCGACACAGGCTGGGGAGGGTGGAAACTTGGTTTGTTATTAACCACTGTGCCGTCGGCCTCCGGATTGAGTGTATGCCCATCTTTAATGGCTATCGCTGCTTGCTCACCCTTCTTTGCCTGTTCTCCCTCGTTTTTAGCCAGGGGTCCTGTGGAATGTTTTGGCTCTCAGTGGACATGATTGATGATGTGGTTTCAGGAAGGTAAAGCTGTTGTGAGCGAGGATGTCTCCACGGCCCAACACACATCTAGCCGGCCTCTTCCGCTTCTCAGCTACTGAAACCCCCTGGTATCGGCTTTTTTTTTTTTTTTAGTCTGGGATCAGGATGTTCTTATGACTTTCCCGACGCCTTCGTCCAGGGTGCTGGATGATATACCTTCCCCTTTCACATTCTCCTACGATTTCCGACATGAACACGCAGTCAAAACCACCTATCCTCGCCAATAGTGGAGCAAATGAAAGCTTTGAGGGACCGTTTAGGCTTTGTCATCGTGGTTCTAGCCTAAGGAGGCGCCGTCCTTTACTTCGACGAGTTGGCCGAGGAGAAACACTGGCTTGGGCCTAAAGATCACAATTACGGTGGTCAACAAGTCTAAATGAGTAATAATGCATGTATCACCAAGGAGCATCAAGTTCTATATAATGGCAATCTAACGCTATATCAATTCCCCGTCCAAGACGTATTACATTAGAAGTAGACACTGTCAGATCGGCTTTGACACACGAGGTAATCGTATCAATTTTCCACAATAAACCGTGATAGTGATTGAATGAGCCAGGAAGGAAAGAATATAGAAAAAAATGGAAAATGAATCGAAAGACAAACTCTTACTCTAATGCAATCAGTTTGTTTTCTATCTTTCCGAAATGGCCGCCCTCTCCCTCTGTAGATATCAGCTCATACAACAGGTATGCCTGAATGGTTCACTGACACCGGAAGAGGGTCGAATGACGGTGAGCGTCAGGCTTGACGCTCTAACTTTATCCACATATAACTGTCCCAACAATCCCATATCCTCGTCTTGAAACGCCCGTTTGACACAGCTCACGTCTTCATCGACTTTAGTAGGTGCATCAATCATGTGACCCTCCATGACGGCACTTTACCTGCAGATTCGTATCGCCTCGTCAAATTTCCACATGTCTATTTGAGATTGGGCACCAGGGTAGCCCTTAACAGCGGAGTTACGGTGGAGTTATAGATGCTCCTGCGCAGTGTTATGAATCAGGCATGCCAGGTTCAACGTTGAGCCGCCAAAGATAATCAGTGTACTTCGTCACAGCTATTGAAGTCCGATGCTGAGGTGTGCTTTGTAAGGCCACCAGAATCTGTAGCATGGCTAGAGCCTGAAGTTTCTCCAGGTAGGGGTGACTGTCCTTCGAGGTATTTGCGCCAGCGTCGCAACTCTGTTGTTTGCTCACCAAGTCAGCTGAGGGCACCAGATCACGAGCTAGCTCGGACCCAAGGAAATTTGTTAGGTCGCGCACGTGATGTGGTTGGATAAGGGCAGAGTAGTGGGCACCCAAGCAGCACATGCCCACCAACAAGCCAGTGTAGGCATCCACGATACAGAACGCGGATGTATGGAGAATAGGCCATCTGACACTGACTTCAGTGTACTTTTCCAGTAGGGTGCGAACATTCCCAGCGGAGAAGTACTGGTTGAAGCTGGTGCGTTCGTTGGTTATCGGGGAATCTGCAGAATAGAGGAAGCTGAGGATCCGGTCGGAAAGGAGTGCAAAAGGATCTTCGATCGATTGCGGCACGTTCCAAGTCGAAAAGAAAAGGGAATCGCGGTGGTCCAAGGGGCCAGAGGGTCCACTTGAACACTGGACGCCAGTAGTAGGGACCGGGTCGGGTGCGATCAGTGTCTGTACGGGACGTCCAAGAGAAGATTGAGTATGATTCTCACGGGCCTGTTGCGATCCAGCCTGGCAGATCCGAGTCCGATCAAGGCTTGATAGCTGGTCTGAGTTGGGCTCGCCGTTCGAGAACATCTTGTCTTTACGCGAAGTCATGTTGTCACGCCGTTCATACAAGTGGCCGCCCGTGTCTAGAGATCAACTTTGTCAGCAAGGCAATAAGATGCGCGGCTTAGCGAGTCATTACTCACGGTGTACAAGGTGACTCTTCTGGCGCTTCGCTTGCGAGTAGGTTTTGTCGTAGTGAGGGTCAGGGATCTTGCCGTTAGCTTTGACTGGTATCACAGTGCTCTTGGTGTTGCCAGTGCCAGCAGGAGTAGCGGTAGGTCCGCCAGAAGCGCCGGTGAGAGCTCCACGGCGACTAGAAGAGCCGATGACATGTTTAGTCTGATCGACATCATCCATACCACCGGACATGACACAGCCAGTGCCGCGGGGAGAGGTCATCCCAGACCGAGGCCTGGCAATATTAGCGGGCATAGAATGCAGAACAGAAGAAACATGTCTAGACGCCGGGGCAGGCGCGATGGGCTGAAGGTGAGAAGTGCCCATCGTGGTCAGGGGCAGCATGGACTGAGTGTCGTACGTCTGGAGCAGGGGAGGGCGCTCGCCTATGTGCTGGTAAGGATTGTAAGGCGGCTGCTGCTGATGCTGGAACGGCATCATGTCGGTCTGGGAATCCGGCGTGCTGGGAATCGCGGAAGTGCTAGGAGTGTGGGGGTTACTGCGGTTCATCGGGTCTATGGCGGCGAGGGTTTGCGGCTGCAGAGGCGGCAGAGTCTGGTGAGGCAGCAGACGTTTGGTTTGCTGAGGTTGACAAGGTATGATGGCGGGACGCGACGGGTAAGAGACAGAGTTCGTGTCTATACCATCGGTAAGGTACTGAGGAGCGTCCATGCTGTCCGCAGTAGGCCTGTCGGATTTTTGTCGAGACAAAGCCCCGCAGCACAGCTTGCTTGCTGCGAGATCAAGACGCGTTCTTACGTCTGTACGGGATCGTTGGGAGTGTCGTGTATTACCGAGCGACGAAAATAGTCACGTCGTTGGTCCAGTTGAAGATGTCGCTGCCAGGTGGAAAGCAAGATATGCTCCAGGTATCTGGTGAAGCCCAGTTGGAAACTTATTCAGGATAAGCTTTTTGTCAGACGAAGAGCGGATATTCTGTGATGATGAAATAAGGCTACAATTAATCCCGTGAGAAGTTCTTCCAGGGAGGACTGGGAAAAGAACTTATATGGACGGATGCTTCTTGGTTCCACAATTCTCTTCGCGGTTTTCTTCGCGCAGAAAACAAGACTGCCAAGTGTCTGATAAGGGGGATTATGAAGCGTGTGCTTGAGAAAGGAAACCTCGACCTTGCTAGGGTGGTGACGGAGATAAATGGTGAAGGAATTATCGAGCGATGGCCAATCCAGCACTAGCCCGAGAACCAGGTCTCGGTCCGTACAGTCTGCCCGGTAGTGGATCTGCTCTTCTGGCGTTCAATGGGGGCACAGAGGTGTCTACGGACAGCACAGGCCGACAAGACAAGGATGACAAAGTGGTTTCCGGATTGGTGACCGGAACAAAAAACTGATGCTCCCATCACCGACGAAAAGCGTAGATGTTTCATCGGGCGTATTGTTGGATGGAGTCTAAGGCGGGCTGCTCGCACTGCTCAGCGGATGGCGGAGAACGGCGTACCGGCGCAGGGGACGACGAGTACCTGACTGTGACGACCAGCCACCTTGGTTCGTCGCCATACGACGCTAGCGGGAGACAAACTCGAAGCATCCCTGCACAGATGGGCGTTGGCGCGAATGATGGTGGTGGTAACGCCGTGCAAACACCCACCCCCTTGGCCTTCTTTCCAGGGCAGGGACACTAACACGACTGGTGTCGGCGTATCACTCCAACTATCTGACAAGGGCCTAGTATGAAGTACGAATGGCCTTCCAGACAACGCTACTTCCTATAGCGCGCGGATCATTGGCCATGGCGACGACACATCAAATTGGCGAGCGCGCTGAGGTGACAAGCACGATGAGCAAGACTCGGGGTTGATGGCAACGGCCAGCTGGGCATGACAGCCATGCAGATAAGAGGTGTTGCCCGTTCTCTTGTCTTCCTGGGTTCCGATGGAACCCCGCCGACGCACGATCATCAGCCCTTCGGCCAGTTGGTCATCTGCCAAGGTCTGACAACCAGCGAGGCGCGGATGCTTCTGCGGGGCTGCTGCTCCCAAGCGGTAGAGCTGGCACTGCCTTGCGCAACATGTGCCTTTAGGTGCGATGCGTGGAATCACTGCAGACGATCGCCCTGTTCATGAATCCACCTATGTCCGAGTGACCGCGCCACTGCTTAGATGCGCGATGGCCTAGCAGAGTTCTTGGCTGTCCCGAATACCTGCCCAGTCCGCGATTCTTGCTCCTCGTCGTGGTTCATCCAAAGGACTGCAGCTATGTTCGTAGCCATTCTGGCTTTGTGCGTTGCGATTACGACCCTTGTGTGGGCTCTGCTCGGGATCATTGCTACGAGGGTCAAATGCGTGAGCGCAACTGAGGTACTTCCATCTGCAAACCTGTCTGGACACAGACTCAAGACAGACCATGCTGACCTGCTCTCAGAGTACATTGGCTGTTCGCGCTACCTGCATGGTCATATTTGGAGGCGTGGTGCTGGCGTCGTCAATGCGTTCGGCGACTTGGTGTCCCTCCTACCAGCCATTGATCCGCTTGTTCACCCTCGCTGGCGGTGCGCTCGTTCCACGCCTCCTTTCGCGATGTTCAAGACCACTTAGAACATCAAGGCTTGATGCGAAGGATGACCACTTCGATCCTGTCCTCGCTGTCTCCTACGCACTGTGCGCTACTGTAGCAGTGGTGGCCGGCATCTCGAACATTTCTGATATGTCCATGGTATGCGCTCCTTTATCTTCTCAAAACGTGCGCTAAGAGGAAGGCCAGGCTGTGCTTTTCAGCGCCGAGATCGTATTTTTGGTGATATTGCAGGGTATCCCGGCTGCGTCATATTTGACAAAGGCATGTCTGTTAGCCAAGACAGCAGTCAATCAAATCAGTCAAGCCCCGGGCTGGATACCCATATTCACGCATACTGGTCCGCCTGATCCCAGATCAAGGTCTGTCTTCAAGCCTGCTTGCTGTCTCAGCCATGTCGTCGTAGGCGGCAACGAAAACGCATTCCATGTTATGAATCATGCTCGTACACGAATAGGTCTCAGACTGTTTCTGCAGAACTCATCCAGCAGTCCTTTCTTCACTTTCAGCGGCTAGGAAACCTGGTGTCCGTGGTATATAGCGATGCGGACGGCTCCCGGTCTGCTCTCCAACAACTGTGTAGGAGGGTGCCGCGGCCGTCCGCACCCTATAAACTGAGGTTTGCAGCTATTTCGCCCAGAAAGAAGAACATTTGGCGTCCTCTAGCCACGCAGAAAATCTCGACATCGCGAGTCGGGCGGTAAATTGACCGTTCGCGGGATCTAACCTCCAAAGCACGACCAATTATTGTCAGGGGTGGTAATCCAGAACCATTTCTGAGAGAAGCTCAACCGATCCGTATATAGCCTTTCCACCGTACATTTGGTCCATCTTGGGCTTCTTCCCTGTGACCTCTTTGGAATGTCCGTTGAAGATTCTTTTGAGAGCTGATAGACTAAGCCCCTGTCGGGAGAAAGTCTCTTCGTTGAAGATCGAAGCAGTGTAGATGTCCCTAGCCCCCGATTTATGGTCATCAAGTCGGCCATGATGGGTTGCACCGTCATGTCCCAAGGTGTTGGCCGAGACAACGGCCTGGATGGAAAAATCAGAGGCAACACCCCCGACTTTTCCCAAATCCCCTTTGATCATGTTGAACTCCTTGTCTTGCAGCTTCGACAGATCCCCAACACGATGCTCGCCGGAATTCACAGACGTCCGACCAACAGCAGGACGATACGCAATCGAAGTCCAATCTCAATGCCGATCAGAATACGGCATCTTCGCATTTATCCTCTGATTTTGTTCTAGAGCGAAAACGTGTAGCGTTTGACGAGACGAAGCGCAGTCCCGCCACACCACCTCCCAAGAATGCGGCGCCTGAGAGAAAATGGCATTCAGATAAGGGGCTACAGCTAACGAAGCCAACTCCCACGTACCGTCCGAGGGGGTCCGTATCCCGCCGCAAGTTTGAGTTCCGTCCTGCCGAGTTTAACAATGCCAAGGTAATGGTTAGACAACTTGATACTCGTCCCGTCAGTCAAGAACGATTAGTAGCAATAGGAAGGGCATTTACGCCGGGCTTATCCTAACTGAGAACTAATGCATTAAAGCGGATAATGCTTAGGAATTAAATAACGAAACGAACTTTAAGCTTACTTACGAATAGTAGCAGCCCTTAATAGGTCTATATTAGACGCTATTACAAGAACACCAATTTCCTCCTTACCTCTTAGTACCCCTCAGCCAGCGAAGCCTTGTAACGGCTTGCTAGCAAATACTCTCTACCGGAGCGTATATAGAGGTATATATTTTATAACTTCTTAGAGCTACTGCACTATCGTCTACCCGCTTCGCTTGAATATATACCAGCATTCATCTATTAGGCGTACTCTATAGTAGCTCTCTTACATAATACTATGCCGGCTTTTAAGCACATCTAGATTAAATAAATCGGTAATATAGTAATAAACTGGCGAAGTACCTGCTCTGTAATAGAGATTCTACGCTAACGGCTGCGTGTGATGGCCATTGCCTCAAGGCCCGCGAAGTATAGACATCCGTTTCATGGCATTAATCCTCAATAGCTAGCGGTAAGGCTTAAACTAAAGGCCGGCTGTATCATTATCTTGCCATTCTAGCCCGTCTAGACGCTTTGCAGCAACTATGCTATTACAAAAGGTCTCTTTGTATCCAGACCCCATTCTAGTCTGCGCGGGAATTGATCATGACTCTATTTAACTAACGCCTAGATGGCACTCCTACGTAGAAATAAGGAATCGACGCCACGTTTATTCGTGCCTACGGTATTCTGTACCCACGCCGAAAACTATTAATCCTCGTAGTAGTGTTGCTATTTGCCTTGCTGCCTTGCCACTTCTTCCTCCTTTTCGCTAGACTAGTAGTCTTCTTTGTAAGACCATGTCGAATATTCCGCCCCTAGATAGCGATCCAGTCAACGCAAACATGCAGCCTGCGCATGGCACGCTTGTCCAGGACGGGCGATCTCCCGACGACCAAGAGTACCAGCGAGGTGATCCGGTGGCCATCGTCGAGAATGGCACAGAAGAGGATCTTACCGATGCGATTCATATTCTCAAATTCCGCACTAAGCAGCGTATGCTCGTGCCTTTACATGTGTGTTTGACCCTCCACCACCGCCGCCACCAGAAGAAGCTCTCTCTGCTGACTTGCATGGGGCATTCCGGATCCAGAGGCAATAACGTTTCATGCTCGCACTACCAGCGATATCCATGAGAAATCTTCTCAAACACTCTATTTCTTGGTGACCGTCGTTTCCAAGCAGCGCCTTTCTTGACATGAGCTGGAGGGTGAGATAAGTGACTAGCACCAGTTGGATTACTTCGGCGAATGGAGCGCTTCTGGGAGCGACGCTTGAGAGTGTTCTTTCGCGAGGAAGTATCGTGACAAAGCACACGCTCGTAGGGACGGTCACCTGTGTCTATTGAGCATTTGTGTCAGCTAGGGAATAAGCTACGTGGGTTAGTGGGTTATCACTCACGGAGCGGCAGATGGCGCTTCAGGTCCTTCACGTGAAAGTAGGTCTTGGTCCGGTGAGGGCAAGAGAATCTGCCATGAGCACCAGACGCCGAGGCAAGCGCGATGGGCTGAGGACTGGAAAGAGCCATCGTGATCTGGGGCTGCATAGATTGAGTACCATACGCCTGGGTCAGGGGGGGAAATTGGGTCATCTGGTGGTGATGACCGTGAAGCTGCTGCTGCGTGTCGTCCTGGGAGCGTGGAGTGTTGGGAGGAGTAGGGGGACCGGAAGGGCTGCTTTCGTACATGTCATACGAGGCCGCGGATGTCTGCGGTTGCGACGGCGTCGACATCTGGTGAGACAGCGAGAAGGTGGCATGCTGGACATAGTGAGGCGTCTCGGCGAAGGGCGACGGATAGGAGGATGAGATAGTGTCAAGACTGTTGAGTTGGTGCTGAGAAGCGTCCATGCTTTCCACGGCAGGGCTGTTGACCTGTTGTCGAGACATAAGGTGCACCGGGAAGTCAAGACGGATTTTAACACCTGTTTAAAGTTTGTCGAGGGTCTCGTAATAGTCCCTGGGCAATGACGGGCAAGTCGGTGATCCAGGCCAAAATGTTGCTGAGGACGAAAAGAAGTGCAAACACAAATGGAGGACAACCGGCGAGGGATGCAGGCTTGGATGAACCGCACTAAACATTGTCGTGAGGGGGGTCGAAATGGGACCATGAGCGTCGATGTTCCCATTTTTATCTTTTCCCCCCGTTTCTCTTGAAGCTGGGGGGAAAAAAAAGCAAGCCTTGCAAACTGAAAACTGAAATCTGTCGGGTATCTGACACATCATAAAGATAAACCAAAGAAAGGAGTGTGCGTGGGAGAAAGGGGAAATGTTGTCTTTGCCAGGATGGTGTCGAGGATGTACCTCGTGAGACCTGTTAGGCCATGGCCTTCGGCGCTCGCCCACGAGGTAGAGGAGGCAAGAGGAGAAGAAATACAAGCCATCGTGCCTTCCGAGAGCAGGTATTCGAGGGCGATCTGGTCAGAACAGCGCAGCAATACAGTCAGCCTGTGTCATTCGAGTCTGTCCACTCCATATCCCTGATCGAACCCGATGCAGAAGCGGAATGGGGCGGTCAGAGTCGCTGCGGGCAGCATAGCTTGGCAAGGGGAAGATGCGAGAGCGATGGGCGACCGGAAGAGATGAGTGAAGTGCTCCATTGCCGACGAGAAGCGCAGGTGCTCTCACTGGAGTCCTGTTGGATGAAGTCTATCGCGTGCCTCTCGCACTGCTCGGCGGATGGCAGGAAACGACGTACCGAAGCAGGGGTGGGCGAGTACCCAACCATACCCACCAGCCACCCCGGTTCGTCGCCATACGACGCTAGCGTGTGTGGCATACTGGGCCTGGGGGTGTGCTGCAGCATCCCTGAGGATTCCGGGCGTGAACGCGGATGGTGGTGGTGGCGTGTGCACACTTCCTTGTCAGCCCGTTCGTAAGGGGTCCGAGGACACAGACATGGCGGGGTCGGTCTACATTCCACTAATCAATTAGGAGCACGAATTACCTTTCAGATAGCGCTAGTCACTGGCGCGCGGATCATAGGCCATTTCGACGACACCCCAAAGTTGGCGAGCGCAGTCCTCCAACAAGTTGGCGGTCTGCCCGGTTGTGACGGTCGGCAAGATGCAGGGGCCGCTGCTCCAAACCGGGTAGAAGCTGGCGCTGCCTTGGAATGTTGGAATGAGCTCACGCTGTCCGCAGATACAAACATGCGCCTTTACGTGCGAAGCGTCGAATTCCTATGATGAAGCACCCCGTACACGGGTCAAGCTAGATTCCACCCGTATGGGATGGCCTAGACGAAGTCAAGCCGGCCCAACGCATGCATATGAACAATTGTTTAACGACACTACTCTCACCATCAATTTCCAATTGACGGGATAGGCTGCTGCGAGTACAAGTGACCGCGCCACTACCTCCATGCCCGGCGGCCCCTTTTTGCAAAAGTTTCTGCTTTCCCCGAACCCTTGCCCAGCCCGCTGATCACATTCCACATCGTGAGCCGTCCTTAAGACTGCAGTCATGTTTGTGGCTATTCTGGCCCTGTGTGTTTCGATCCCAACTCTCATGTGGGCTCCATTCAGGATCATTGTTACGATGGGCAAATATGTGAGCTCAATTCAAGTCCATTCTTCTGCAACCCCCTCTAGACCCGGACTCGAAATTGACCTTACTGATGTGTTCTCAGATCGAGCTGGCTAGTCGGACCGCCTGCAGGATCGTTCTCGGAAGCAGGGTGCTGTCGCTGGCGATGCACCTGGCGGCTCGGTATCCATCGTACTTGCGATTGATCCGTCCGTTTGCTCTCATTAGCGGCGCGCTGGTCTCATACCTACTTTCATCGAGACCATATCGGTTCTCAAGGCTCAGCCACTTCTGCCTCATGCTCTGTATTTACTACACAGTGTGTCTATTGGCAACACTTCTTGCCAGCGTTTCAAGCATGCCCTTGGTATGTGCCTAATAGTCCTCCTTGAACGCGCGCTGAAAAATACTAGGCCGCGCTTTCTGGTGCCGAGACCCTCTCATGGGTAATTCTCGAGACCTACTTATGTCGACGCGACCACACGAGTTGATGAACCTTTCAAGTCTGTTGCGGCGTCTCGAAGGCCATACGGACTTTGGTTTCGAGATCCGAATTCCAACTTGTTTCCTCATCGCCAAAAAGCACGGCATTGGAGTAGCATGAGTATTCCGACAGACCTATGGACATGCTAGTCCGAGCGTATGTGAGAAGTAAGATCCTTGGAAGCTTCTATGCCACTCTGGGCTGCTTTGCTGTCTCTGAGTAGCATCCTATCCGTATGTATCACACCTGGTCTCCTTCAAGTTGAGCGGGACGGGCTCGACTCGATCACATCGTAGAATTGATCGCTAGGATCGACAAGTCCAGAAGGGTGCTTCGCTTCGGCAATAGATGGTAGTTCGCGGGGGACGCCTGTGTAGTCGCCGTGCTTGTCATCCGTGCCGAGCTTTTTCCGAGTCAATTCTTCTTCTTTGTCCTACCAGGCAACGGAATTCGTCGTCACACCCTCCCATAAGGCTGCGATTCATTGGATGACAGTCCTGGATACGGATCACTGCCCCAACAGAATGGGGGATTGAATGTGTTCCGCGATCCCAAGTTCGGCGTGCAGCCTTTGCCTCCGGTAGCAAACTCAAAAATGTCATCGAACATAATGCTCAACCGCCGGCCCTGTTGGTATCGTACATAGACGTCAGGCTTCAATTCGTTTGCGTTCTTGCTAGCCATTTCCACTTCGTTTTGTGGTGAGCCGACTGTCGGTGAAAAGCCATGAGTCGAGGAGTCATGGGAGCCGGCTTGCTGGTGAATTGGCCGGGGATCCCCTCGCCCGTCCCAATCGCCGCCACGCCCATCTCGTCGAATGCCCAAAGGATCATCTCTACTCTGCCTAGAACCTCCATCTCTATAGTCGGAGTTGATTCGAGTGAGACACTGATCTATGCTTTTCAGGTATATGACATAATTGGACGCCAGGCTGAAGTAAGGTGTAGCCTTTGTCAGTGCCTGGTAAGTAGTGGTGGTTGGCTGCCAGTTGTCGGACATCGGTCTCGAATTCCGCCTTCCGACTTCCTGCTCACTGAACATGTGATTCTGAGTATCCATATGGGGATAGTGCGCTGCGTATATCTCGACAAAGGCTGCTTGCCTGATGGCGAATAAGACCAACGACGAATAGGGCAGTCTGTCCCGACATAACGTAATAAGGTCGACGATTTCCCTACTAGCCTTAAAGATCTGCTCTGCGCTTCGCTTCCAATGGCCATCGGGAGCAGCGCCAGGGTCAAATCCGAGCTCCGCCATCGGGCCCATCGGCCTGGCGCAGTTGATGGCGATAAAGGGGATATATTCGCGATGCAGCACGATTCTGCAGAGAGCAGCCAGCATATTAAATGACACGTATATGCTGTTAGAGTGTCTCCAGAAGTTCGAGGTGGACCATGTGAAGCATTCCGGAAGTCCTGTGTAGAAGGTGTCTATCTCCTGACTGAGCTGGTAGAAGGTCGACTTTTCGTCCCATGGCGGCGTCCCTTCTTCCTTTCCAGTGTCGCGTCCGCCCAAAATGCTGTATTTGGAGATGTCGCCCCAGACTTTGATCAGGTCGACGAATCGGCCGAGAACGCTATCTTCGAATACTTCCTCGATTCCTTGTCCCACAGGCCGCGGTGTTCGAATGAGAATGCTGCCACCCAAGTTGAAGGCTTCGTCGCTGCACGGCAGCTGCTTTGGAAGGTCGTGAGCTTGAATAGCGGGTACTCGGCCAGATGCGCAACATACAAGCTGACAGAGGATGAAGCAACTGAACATAGTGCGGCGCCTCGACTCCTGGTCTTGCCAACAACGCGAGGGCACTTGTGCAGATCCGAGTTTCATAATTTGAGCCATCCGCGTGGCGAGGTCAACGTACATCCATGCAGCCAGGCCGCCATCCGGCCGACTCCATTTATACAAGCTAAGCATGAGAAAAGCTTGGACTCGAACGACAGTAGCCGATGTTATGGCTGATTCGACTTCTCCCAGTGCCTTTGTAAGAGCATTTGCGAAGTACTCTGATGCTACTGATGGCTGCAGCCTGTGTAGAGCACCGCAAAACCTTGGGCCCGCGATCTTGTGGTGTGTAATGTGTGCGACATGTTCGATCAAGTCGGGATGAAATCTTGCAGTGAGAGCCAGAATGCCCAATAGGGCCAGATTCGATTCGTTTGACGGCTTCTCGTTGTCTTTGTCGTGAATGATGCCCTTGAGAGTTGGGAGATGCAAAAACGAGAGTTCGGTGGCGAAGTGCAATTGATAGAGGTCAAAGAGTTGGTGCCAAACGTCAACAGTGAGATAGGGTGCCGAAATAATATTCTGATCAAACTCAGTGACTGTGATCTCATCGGAGAGCGTCGTGTCTTCGAGACTCCTCGCTCGCTCCCGCTTGTTGCCGACTTTACTGTCTCCTTCTTGCACAGTGAGAGGCTCTAATGTTGTCGAGTCGCGAAACTCACACTCGTGTCCAGCCCCGATGTCAGGTGCACCAGTGTCGTCGTTGGGAATGAACGAAATGTGAAGTGAGCCAGTCGTCGGGGTCTGATTCATTGGGTGGCAAAACCATGATGCCACTGTGGGAAGGCTTGGTGACGGTTTGACTCTGTCAGGAATCGCAGAAGACGCATACAACTGGGCGCAATGACCTTGACGGGAGACTCGGTGCATATTCGATTATTGACGGTCTCTCCACCTATAGAAGCCGTGCTGCGTCAGAATGATGATGCTTTGGACCAATCGACTTGGTCTGAAAAGGGCAAGACACTCGGCGTTGAACGGCGATGTTCTTTTTGAAGCAAAGCTTGACGAGGGGTAGCATTTGGTACTGGTCGTTGGCCTGCGGCTGAGTTCCTGAACGAAGTCGAAACTGACAGACAGCCAAGCCTCAATGGCTGTGTGTCGATGGAGAGCACCAGAAGAAGTTTCAGCGATGGGGACTGAAGCTGAGAAGTCTAGATCGATTGAGTATGCTTTGTCGGAGAGAGTTACTCTGCTGGAAAGAAATGAACTGAGGGCAAGACGAGGGAATTAGCAAAAAGGCGAGACGAGCGCTTATGCTTTTACAAGATAGTGACCGGGAAGGGTGGACTTGTCTGGCTGCCGTGCCCCGGTCCTTTATCAGATGTGTGCCCGCGTGCTTCTCCACGGACCGAGAACCAGCTGTCACAGTGACGGTGGTGAAATTTAATGTGTAAGACTCCAGAGAGCCACACATCGTAGGCTATTACGATCAACGGCAACGGGCCAGCTCGGGGGCTATTGCAAAGGCGGAGAGAGGACACATCGATTGAGAGTCTCTGCTGAAAATGAAGGGTTGCAATGCTTGTCCTGTGACCTATGGCGTGCCTTGTTCATCAAGTGAACGAGGAGACGTGACCAGACGCGGAAGGCCAGGAGGATCTCTACAAGCGTGGCTATGGTATGCGGCCAGAATAGGAGGATGGGTGGATGGATCCAGGACGGCGAGAGAAGATATCAGGACAGCTGTCTATAGCTGCTAGGGACCCTGTCCCTTGTAATTACGGTACAACGACCAAGTCAGAGAAAGACGACATTGATCTCACAGCGTGCTGGTCGCTCGCACACTTAGAGAGAAGCCCTCCATGGACGAAAGTACTCTTCAGTATATCTCCAAGAACTGTCTGCGTCGCCAACGAGCCCAACTGGGACGCTTGCGGCTAGGCGCACTCGCTACCAAGGCTCGGATCCCAGCTCTCGAAGATGTCATGCCGGTGCCGTGCCCGAGTGCGCGCGCTTTTCACGCCGTATCCCTGAGGGAGGCCCGAAGCCTCGACCCTCTGTCGTCAGAAAGTGGTGGCAAGGCGGGCGCGTTCTGAGTTAGCCCAACGCCCGCAGTCCCGCCACTTGACTCAAGCACCGGGCATGCTGTGTGCGAATAAACGGAAACCCACCTACCTCCGTATGTCGCGTGTTTGTTCGTCCGTTGTTCTGCCAGGTAACGCATTGATCCGTTACAATCTCTCACGACGCGGCGGCTGATCAGAGTACAGCCTAACATTCATTCCCCTCTTTCTCGGGAAAGGTGCTAATTGTGAGCCTTGTCATGGCCTGCCCAGCATAAACTAGAGTTGCTAGTTTCGTAGTTGTCATCGCCCTATGTAGCATCATGGAGCAAAGTCTCCCTAGGCTGATCAAGGCCGGTATCCCAGCTTCGAGGCACAGCGGGGATGAAGCATCGTGTTCTGTTGAAAGGGCCGTTCAGAGTTATCCGCAGACGGTCATCTTGACAATGGCGTTGGCACCAACAAGGATGGATTGGCACAAAACAGAAACGCTTGCGAACTCGGGATGGACTGCTCACTGGGATCCCTGCCAGCATTGACGATGACCGTGTTTGATTACTCCAGCTCTCGCTAGGCGAAACCAGCTTGCACCGCGGCGGCGGAGGGCTCTCTGTCAGGACTTGGCGGAATCAAGTAATCAAGACTCTGAAAAATAATGGCCCACAACTTGGGTATTGCCTGTCAGCCGGGTGGGGTGGGGTGGGAATGGGTGGATGTGGCATTGCTCTATCCGTAATGGGCATGGCTCGATTGGTATGCTGCAGGCAGAGCCCAGAATGTTGGGTGTGTACAGGGGTTATGTTGCGCACAGTAGAACCGCGGCCACGCACGCCCCTTCGATTACACACTACGTACCATTCCCTGCACTCTTGCACGCCCCAGTGTCTGATGGCTGCTGACACCAGGGCGTGCTAGGCGTGTCTCCGTGTGCACCCATGCTATGTACTCCTGGTGTATGTCCGAAATCGTTTCGCCCTACGCAGTATGACCCAACACCATTTCCAGCATGGTGGGCCCACCTCGACGATTTCGCTACCCACAAGCCTGTCGGGCACTGACCAATGATCAAAGCTACCTGTACACGGTAAACAAGCTCCAACGCCTCATCCCTCCGTGCCCCACAGCTTTTCTTAATTGGTCCATCACATCTGCTTGACGATGTTTGTCGTCGCAAAACCACACCACATATTGCAACATTGGCAGATGTTAGTTTAGCGCCAACCAAACGGCATCTAACCTAGCAGGCTGCCATGAAGTTGCTCTTCACTGGTGATCCTTGGACTTTGCAGGAACCTGACAATCGGGAAGGCTAGCGTCTCCTCGTCGAAGCGAAGTGTATGCCAGGCGCCAGACCAGTCATACGCCGTAGGACGTGCATCACACTGGCAGCGTACATGTACCAAGGCAACAACAGCGCGGCATAGCGAAACACATACAGATGCTCTCAGGTCGAAGAGAGAAGAGACAGTGCGGTGGGTAACCCGAGGAGTATATGCGTACAGCGCCGTGGACAAGCCGAGAGACGCTTGCTGGCGACACAACGACGCCGGATGGTAGCACATCCAACGCTCAGCTATCATAGAGCTTATCGGCATTCTTGACGCTACCACCTCGGAACACTCGACTCTCGCTTCAGCGTTGATGGCGTGGCGGAGGCTTCAATGGCTTCAATGCTGTCTGCAGGAGGTACCCGGCTCCATTATCTCCTTCGATACCCTTCTCACTATTTCTAGAGAGATGACACCGTCACCATCAATGACGGCAAGCACGAAAGAAGTAGACCTCTGTTTGGCAGAATCATATTCTGCTTTAGCGTTGAACAACCCCATGGTCAAGTCTTGAGGCGAGTGCTATCCAAAAGACCGAAAGAGGGAGGGGGAACTAAATCTCAACCACGGCATGGTTCGCCAGAGAAGAGCCGCATACGAGGCGTCCATACAAACGCTTCAAGTGTGCCTTGAGCTCCGCAGGGGGTGTGAGCGTGAATACAGGACGGAATGGGTCGCCCACCCGCTGTCAACCGCCTCGTCGTTGCCTTCGCCCAGGAAGGCTCGCAATATAGGATGTCATAAAGGATTCGAATAACCTCTGCTTGGAGATTTGAGCTTCAGTGCTTAACTACTCGCAGACCAACGGCACTGCACCCCAGCAGAACAGCAAAGTTTCCATGGCATAGAGGGTATCTAGGGCCTTCTTGTTCCATTGCTGGTTTCTCGTCTCCAGAACCTGATCGGCCCAAAACACGTTCGAAAATCACTTTAGCCCGAAGCACTCACGCCCGTTCTCTCCCTGCACGGATTTTGGCCATAACACATGCGCAAACATTAGACATGACAAGAAATTCGCGTAGGATAGGTCTCAACCTTTCGAAGCGAAGTCCCAAGCGTGCCAACGACTCGAACCTACGAAAATGCACATACTGCAATGATCATACGTTTCCTATAAATCCCACCAAAAGCGAAGTGGAGCTTCATTTCATGGACCGCGAACATGACAGGCACGACAGCGACCAAAATGATTTAGTAGAGAGGACATGGTTACGGTAATGCTGTTGGTCACCGAGCCGCTTGTTTCGATGTTGACGTTTACTTGCTTAGAATCAAAGGCCACCAGCGAATGCCGCCGTCTTCAAGCTCACCGCAAACTCCGCCCGAACCAAGTGCATCAAAACAACAAGCTATAGACAAGGACGACCCGAGTGTCCATGCTTCTGTGGCCAGTCATGATAGGCAAGGGGCCATTAGCCCATCTTCGGAAAAGAACAAAAGGAAGGAGAGCGATCAGAGGTCTTCACAACTAAAGCGCAGCCGTGCAAGACAGCCAAACCAAAACTCTGGTATTTGCCGAGCGGAAGATAGTGATTTCCAAAGAGACCCGGCGCACCAGGCCGGTAGGCTATGGACCCCTGGGGAGGGTGCGTCTGGTCCCCGGCGGACCGATGCCAGGCGATCCAGAGAGAAAGATGGCGCAGACCTCCCCCGAGCAGGCTCTAATCGGTCGTTCAAGCACCCGCGTCCCTCGGACTTTGATAATGCTGAGGTACTCATCAAGCAGCTAGAAACTCGCCCTATCAGCCAAGAACAACTTGTTGCTGAGGTGAAGGGTATCTACGCTGGGCTCGTCATGGTCGAGTCGAAGTGTATCGAAGTCGACAACGCTCAAAGTTCAAATAACGAGACCAATCCCAAGCTCCATAATGAGCAGTGGCAGTCATTGATCGCTCTACATCGAACTTTGCTACATGAACACCACGATTTCTTCCTTGCCTCTCAGCATCCTTCGGCCAGTCCGGCATTGCGACGGCTCGCAAGCAAGTACGCAATGCCGGCACGCATGTGGAGGCATGGGATTCATTCATTCTTGGAGCTTTTGCGTCATCGTCTGCCCGCCTCACTCGAACATATGCTTACGTTCATTTATTTGGCGTACTCTATGATGGCTCTGCTTTACGAGACTGTTCCAACGTTCGAAGACACTTGGATTGAATGCCTCGGCGACTTGGGCCGCTATCGGTCAGTAAACTCAAGACAAGACATTGTTACCAGTCTCCTTGCTCCTTGCATACTGACTCTTATCACAGCATGGCTATCGAAGATGATGATCTCAAGGATAGAGAGGTCTGGACCTCAGTCTCGCGCCATTGGTATTCAAAGGCTAGTGACAAGGCTCCTCAGACGGGTCGTCTTTACCACCACCTCGCTATTTTGGCTCGTCCGAATGCTCTTCAGCAGCTTTTCTACTACACCAAATCTCTCTGCGTGCCAGTTCCCTTCCTGTCTGCTCGCGAGTCAATCATGACTCTGTTCGACCCGCATCTCAACGGCACACAGACGAGGCTGCAGGACATCGACGCAGCCTTTGTACGCGCTCATGCAATCCTCTTTTCGTGCAAGAACACCGATCAACTCGCATCGTCTATCAACGAGTTCATCGACAGCTTGGACAATCACATCGCACGTCACACTCGTCGCTGGCTGGATAGCGCATACTACATTTCTATCGCCTTGGGTTGCTCACTTCTAGAATACGGCAGCGAGAGCAATCCCATTATGAGAGCCATCAAATCAGGTAGAGCCGACGACGCAGACGTCCCAATGGAAGGGGCTGAGACTGTCGCCGCTCCGACACAAAAATTTCTAGACGCCCTGGATTTTGCAGCTCGCACACATGACGTTGTGTTGAGACGATTCGGCGACGAGAATATCCGACCTTACCTACACGTCACCCTCTCACTCCTTCAGCATTTGTCCCAGTTCCCTGCAGCGATGGGGCTGATAGAAGAGAAGATGCCTTGGAAACTCATCGCTTTACTCCTGAATACTATCATGCCTGCGGAGATGTCTCTTGAAGCAATCAAGATCATTGAGTCGGAAGACTTCCCTCGGCCAGATAAGGGTGAACCCCGTCCTCTGCCGGATGACTTCGCGCAGCGGGGTCTTCTTTGGGTTGATAAGTCCTATCCTAGCGATTGGTTCACAGCCACAAAGGTGGATGACGACGAAAAGTATTTCGAGGTTGCGTCAATGATGGAAGAACGCTCACAACGCTGTCTTTGGCTGGGTTGCCGACTAGCAACATCGGGCAAGTGGTTGACGTACGACGAGGAAGCGAAGCAATTCGGCGTGGTGTCGCAATTCGATGTGGAGATTCCGGATTTGGATGCTTCGACCCCGCTCAAAGGAGACAACAGCGACGATGTAATCATACCAGATGCTCTAGCATCAGACGATTGACGGTGATTTTTAACAGACTTGTGATCAAGTCGAAGTTGGAGGAGCACGGCGTTTTCAGCATGTGGCATATTACTTGGTTGTCGTTTTTGGAAAAAAAGAATTTATTTGGCGTCGTGGCTACTGTCGTTTCGTCGCAAGCGTCCACTGTCACTCAGCGCCACACCACTCACCTTCTTCTTCCTCTTCTTCATCTTCTTGTTGTTGTTGTTGTTGTTGTTAAATAGATTTAATCTTGGCAATGTAGAGTTCCCCGGAGTGTTATCCATGCATTATCATCCCGAACATGGCTCGTGTGACAAAATTTCAACAGTGGACGGCCCCAGAAAGGGCGCCATCTCTGCCAGTGGGTGAGAGCAGAACAAGCCCAGCTCATCCATTTCGGTCTCGCGTGTGGTCTTAAGTAAAGCTCTGAAGTTGCCAGCCCTCGTGACTTGTGGGTGTCATCCATGTGCGGGCGAGATTATCTGCAAGGGGAAAAGCGTTAAGCCAAGGCGGTTGTGATGAGTTTCTGATTGAGGCTTTGCAATTCGAAAAGGAAGAGCTGCTGATGGGCCAAGGACTGACCACACGTCTCGCACTTGTGCTGTTCGCAGTGAGACGGATGGTTGCTTGGTTCTATTACGTGAAAGTAAACGCGATAGGATTGACGAATATTCTGTCACACAAGAATTGCCAGACGATGCGGGCCTGTTGGAACCAGCCGCTTGGGTTAAGTTGCAGACTACCTGCAGCAGCATCCAATGCATTCCTTGAATCGCCGCTGTATGCAGTAGCACTGCAAACAATGTCTTGATGAACATGAGTAAGGCAAGGACTTGCTCTCTTCATCTTGAAAACTTGGGTAAGCCGAGCCCTCTTCTGATGCGATCACGTGATGGGTGGTGAGACAAAGACGATCGAGCCGCCTGCGTAATCAAAGACAGCCAAAGATTTAGTCATGTCACGACACCGTCAAACAGGTGAATATGGGAATTTTCGTTTGAGCAGCGATTAATAGGCAGGGTTCACTTGTATGTATCGATAAGTACGGCGAATTAATGGCTATCAGCTGTGATTCCCGTATACTTGAACTGACTTTTGCCCACAGAATTTTTCGCCTTGAATCCGGACGCTTGTCTGATGACACGTGCGTTCCATCAACACCAACACGCCGAATATTGTTTCGGAAGCCGTGCTGTAGGAGGCATTCGCACGAAGGTTCTACGTCTTGGTTACGACGGGACTACATCTCTCCAGTCCGGTATGACCATGCGGCTGAATAGGTTGCACATCGAAGATTTTTTCAGCAGCATCGATTGCTTCTTTTTATAGAGAGCAGCACGATGCAGTATGCACTATCCTCGTCGTTGGGAAAACCCACAATGACGTCCATGGTCTTGCCGTCGCTTGCCTATCTAGAACAGCGACATCAGAGGTTTTGGTTCATCTTCGGCCCCCAAGGATACTGCCAGGAGGGCGGTGGCAGCATTATCTAATCAGTTTGAGTGACTGCCGAGAGCATGGGAAGCGTCACATGTCACGCGCTGATCTTGCTCCTTCAGCAGATCTGCAAGGACGTCCATGGCTGTGACGTATGGAGGCCGGAAGCTGTGGTTGATTCCGTTAATTGTCCGGAGACGTCGTACATCAAGTGCCACGATAATTAAGAAAAGTCGTCCAAGTCTGCAAGTTGGTAGCCCATCCCATCATCAGCTGTCTACCCCTCTTCGAGAACATGGTGATTGCGGACTGGCCATTCGTGGAATCAGGCTTCTGCACAAGCTACCGCCATGCCTCGTTCTGGTTGTTTGCCCTGAGAAGAGAGCATCATGCGTGTGAACGGCATCAATGACGGATGATCTTTGTCAAATCTTCCAGTCAAACTGACGCCCCTCATTACGGCGGGGCAGGCATGCGAGCATCAACGAACATTCCCTCATTTCCTCGCGAATAGAAATGTGGGTTGGTTTATTTTTCTCTTATGGACGATTCCCGGCGACAAGTTGCGTCGGGCTGGTTTGAAGGCCTTGCACGGGTTTGCCTGATGTCCTAATTTGCTTGTAAATCATCTCAGCTTCGTGTTCATTGGCGCTACGGATCGATTTGATGCAGTCCTTGTAGGAGGCATTTTCGGCTTCCCGTTGCTCGACTTCCTGCTTCTGCGCCGCTATTGTGTCACCATCTGGGATCAAGTGGCAGTGAGGGTTGACAGTCTCATTTGGGTTGGTCTCAAAGCCTGGTTGTTGCTGCTCGACATGAAGAAGGTTGTGGCCCTACAAAACCTAGTGTTAGACCTTCTCTTAGGGGAATGGCCAGATGATGAGCGGCTCGGGGACGTGTCTGGTTGCATGACTGCCCTCCGAGCGTGGGAGGGGCGAGTTTGCCTTTCACTCGAGGTCCCATGTTGATGAGTCGACTCGGTTCATTGATCGATTACGGAGCAGTTGGTTGATGCAAATCCGTCATGGGCGGCGCAATACTCAAACGACAGGGTGGATTGACTGTATGTGAAGGATGGATGACTGGTTTCTCGAGTTTTCGTGGGTTTCCGGAGCAGGAGATATCCTGGGAACACTGCCTGCTGGACCTGACGCACACGTCGATCTACCTTCCCTGCTGGTCTGACTGAGAGGCTTGCTTTTCGAATCACCGGATGTTCCGCGACCGGTCAAGAACAGCCAGATTAGGCCTGAACTACGCATCCCAGGGGCCGTCTGTGCAGGTCCTCTTGGGAAGGGTCAGCCTGAGAAGCCTTCACACAATAAAGCAGATGCTGCAAGGAGCTCTCAGAGACCTTGCTAGCCCGGAGGAAGGACAAGTCATCGAATGATCGAACGTAAATTGCGTCAAGTGCGGGATGTCTTCGAAGTTCACCCGCATTATCACGTTCCCAGCGGTGATCACGGCATGGCTCCTACGGATACACCGATAATGAACTACTAGCGTGGCCTGAAGGGCGGCCCTGTGCCAGGCCCCGGAACAGGGAACGATCCCTTGTCGACTTCACGGAGCCTAACAACCTCCCGAAGGTATCGATTCACTTCCATGCAGGTCCTGGCGGCCGTAGTCGCCCGGCGGTGTTCATTACATTGTGCGGTTAACGCAGGGAGAAGGAAGGAGAGAAGCTTCCCGGGATCAAGCACTCTCCAAGACAGGCAGTGGTTTCGCGTGTTTCCCGCCGGGCGACACTTGACAGGTCAACTAGAGCGGAGCTGCACGGAAGAGGTAGCTGACCTGGGGAAGATGAATCACTCACGGGCTGTAAAGAAGCCGCCGGACCCTGGCAGGCTCGTTCCGGCGGAGAGCAGGGAAGGGGACCTGACAGGGATTGGCGCGTCGTTGGCAAACAACCACATGATTAGGTGCGATCTGGCTTGCTAGGCAATGTGTGATTGGTGGTCTGCCATGCGCAGCGGCCCCTGTTGCGGCGCCAAAGCCACCCGATTCGGGGTGCTTGGAAGGCGAGCAGGCGGTACCGGCACCCTTGTCCGTGGAAAGTCGGGGGCGTGTCGCGACTTCCAGGCTCAGTGTTACGTACACTGTACTTGGTAGTGTGTTTAAGGACGCCCCACTTGACTTGCAGCAAAGAGATTGACCCCAGCACACACCGGCTCTACGATGCCCCATTTCGGTGGAGTTTATGGGTGCACTGTGGTACTCCCCTTTGCGTACCCGCTCCAGCTCTTTCTTTGCCTGTTTTGACCCGTAGATTCAACCTTGTCTATGCTGCGTACATCAAGAGGTAGACCGTTCGAATAAACCGGCTCTGGGGCAGAAATCGTAGCAATCTTCGGCTTCTCCAAGGTTTCAGATCATGAAAGTCGATGTATAGCCAGAAAGCAAATGATCACATAGATCCTAATACGTCCTTCACTGGAAAGCGGTTGACTGTACAATAACCGCATCTTAGGATCTCACATTTCCAACAATACATGGTACGTATCTCCATTCCTCCATTACCGCATCTGCACTGATGTTATATGTCAGTCCTTGTCGGCGGGTGTTTTGTCTCCAGGCACTCACACAAGTCCAGATCGCTGCGGTTCTTCGTTTTGGTCCCCACGTTTGGTTCTGCCCAGGCACCATGGCGAATGCCTGGTCGAGTATCTGGGCTTCTGGTTTTAGCTAAGCGTTGCTCAAGTTGGGATTACCGTGGCTGCGTACGATGAGAAGGGGGCATTGCCATTGTGGAGTTTGGCAAACTGCTCAGATATGTGATCTTCATCCTATGATCCTCAGCTTTGCGCTGATAGCATTCGGGAAATGGTATTTTAAACTTGTCAGCTGCTGCTGCTAAATAGTGGCCAGTTTCGCCTTTGAAGACGGCTTCACAGATACTGGGTGCGCCTTTGCGTCTTCTATATAGGCCCTTGGTCAAAACATGGCCTTAGTTTCGAGATCCATACGAAAGACAGCAGGCTTGGAAGTACTAATAGATATCCAACCGCGGCCTAGTGCAAGACGCCGTCAGTCAATCAACGCTGTAGGCACGTCAGCGCCGGCAGGCTTGATCCGCGTGTGATGGGCGCGAAAGAGACAGAGTGGAAGCGCCTAAGGCCCTGAGAGGCCCAGGTGACCCGTCCCAACATGTTTTGGTCCACTCAGAAGTGGAATGGGCGAGATCTAGACTAGTGGTATGCTCGCCCTCACACCCCATCTCCAAACGGTGACCGAGTCCTGTGCCAGGCCAAGATGTAGCATTGCAGGAAAACGCACTAGGGTTCGGAGGACACAAGTCGGACAAGGTGCAGCTAAGGTCAAATCATTGATGCGTCGTCAGATATGCAATAGAGGAGACCTTCATAGCTTGGTTAGAGTGCCAAGTAATCGACGTGTTTTGTAATCATCGACGGCTATATCCGGCAGCTCAGCCTCCCAATAAAGTTGGCCATGGTCCTCACGCATTGCACGTCTTTGCTTCCTTCGCCTGCCGGACATTGCCCCATTTGCTCACCGACTGTGTCAATGGACCCCAGCTGTATCACAACTGGCTTCCATCGCAACACACATTGCGCCGGTTGAAATTGAAGCTACAAGGGCCAAGAAGACCAACAATGGATGGAATGCCAGATGCAGGCGCACGTGAGTTCGGGGCAGGCTTGCCAACAAGTGCTAGCCTCTGTCGATCCCTGGTGACTAACCATGCCGCGCGCGGCCTCGGAGCATGGATGGAGCATGGATCCAGATGCTGATGAGTATTATTTCCTATCACCCTTCACCTTTCACCTTTAGCTGCCGGCTCCACGAAGCGCCTGTATGCCCTTACCCTTGTCTGTAATCCTGGCCTTGACGGGCGAACATGGTTCCTCGCAGGTGGCTGAGCTTCCCTGTATCCGACGCAGACTCACCAACAATTCCCCAACCAGGAGCCCCTTGGACAAACACACTGCTCTTGTAGACAGTCGGTGAATGTATCATCTCATCAGACGGCCGTGTCTCTATTACCAGCCCAGAAGCAAGCCTGAAGGCTTCTCCCCCACTACACAGCAACGCCAGTCGAACACTGGCCAGAGTCCAGACCTACTTCCCGAAGTGTTTGGCCGTCGTTTGGATACACGGCTTTGAGGCGATGACTTGATCAGCCGAGCCTTGGCTGCGACCCGAGATAGTCTTACGTTTTCTTTTGGACCGCTACCGACCGTGGAGCGTCTCATTAGCCTTGTAGAGCGATGGCGACAAAGTCGTCGAAAGATGGGACATTCAGCGACACATGCGGCGATTTCGAGTCGGATGTGCGCAGGAAGAACGAATCTTGAAACACGGGGGTAGGTAAATGGACACACAGTAGTCAATGTGAGCCGCCTGCTGCTCCCCAACCTTTCCGTGATAACTCGCCTTTGTCAGGACAACTTCGTCAACGACCCTGTAACTCCAACAAGTACTGCCATCCACGAAACTACATCTTGGCGAGCATACTACCCCTACGCGACCAAAGCCATGCACGCCGCCTGAACATCGTTATTTCGGCTGCATTGGCAACCTCTTGGACTAATGCAGCGGAGCCTGGCATGTACTAAGACAACAAAGTCGGTGAATAGATGACGTGGAGTTGTTTTTCGCAGGTCAAAGAACCAAATTCCTACAGCGATGTGCGATGAACACAGGCCAAGCCAGACACCTTCTTACTGCCCAATTCTTTAAAGTCCGTAGAGATCCCGCCGAAGTATCTCAAGTTTAAAGACCCATCATCTCGCAAATCCTTTGGCATTTGGTTTGACCCACAAAACCACCAAATAAGCCAGACACATGGAGGATGTCTTATCCAAGTATCCTCCCGACGAGGACCTCATCCAGAGGATGGAAAAGGAGATTCAGGCTAGGTAAGCACACTACGTGGAATAGCGCTCTTCAGGAGTGGCTCAGTTAATGCCACTCTAGAGAAACGTCAGAGCCCATCGCTTGGCTGACCTGGAGCGCGAGACTTTCATTTAAGCACCAAGACTGGCATGCTCTGCAGAACATCGCGCAGGAGTTCTATTGCCGTGTGGAATCAAGACTATCTGCCTGGGCGTATATCGTTGTTTCCAGAAATATGCTCTCGAAGTTCAGCAGAGGGAGCGATGAAATGCTTTCTATCACCAGTCAGTTAGGACTCGTTCTCAAAAACACCGACAATACAAGCGACAGGGAAAATGCTCGACTCCTTCTGCAGGAAGTCATTGACCAAACCAACACCCCTTCACTAGTCTGCCAAGCTCGCATGAACCTCGGCTACTATCAGATGGATGATAAAAAGTATCGGGAAGCCAGACGGGAGTTTGAGAGAGTCTTGACAATGTCAGGCAACTCGACGACGACGCTTAGCAACATCTACCTAGCTCTTGCCAAAATCTCGACACAAGAGAGAAATCTTGATGAAGCCGAAAGGTTGTTCAACTTGTGGTTGGAGGTCTCCTCACGTATCGATGGGGAAGGAAGGGTCACCCGACTCGGGGTCATGGCCACGTACCTTGAGTTCCTCAACGCCAGGAATGAACAGGCCAGGGGTAGTCAGGTCGGCTGGTTCAGGGCATTGGCCTCGTACTTCCCTTTTCGACACATCATCATGAGAAGAGCGGATTTGAAGGTTGATGATTGCCCCGGCCAGCACCTCAACTTGGCAAAAGCGACTGATCGAGTCTTTGAGTTGCGGAACATAAACGAAACCATTTGCTCTGCAGGGGATTGGATGACACGTTATTACGTTCCATTAGTCAGGAGGTACGATGATGTAATGCGAGAATTGCGACATGACCTGGAGGTCCTCAGCAAAACGGAAGAGAATTCCAAGTTCTGTAACATACTGACAGAAATCACGGGAGACTTTGACCAGTTTGTTGAGACACGTCATCCATGATGTACGCCTAGAAGATTCACTCAGGCAAAACCTGCACAAATAGCTATCATTAGTCGGGAAAATAGAAGGTTGTTCGCAGTCTTGACTGTGCCATCGTTTTCCCTAGCGCAAGGCCCGTTCAGCGATATCGGCAAGTCCCAGTTGCGGTGCATCGCCGACTTGCATGTCCTAATTCCGTCCTCCATCACACAACCACATGGCCCAGTGTTATCCAGTGCCACGGTGAAGTTTCGTTTTCTTCCGAGGGTCTGGCGATCGAAGCAAGGCATTTCCAGCCTTCATTGGAGCTTGCTTTGACTGCATTGAGTTGCTCCGCTTTCCTCAGTTCCGGCGGCCTGGCGATTAGCTATCTGCTTCTAGTGAGCGGGTGACTGCCGAGCGCTCCTAGATTATCTTCTGGGAGAGCTAGCCTGTCTGGCATTTCGCTCAGGCCGGATAACCCAATCAATCTGTTCTCCAAGGGCTTGATAGTTGATACTTGTCAGCATCAGCCAACGAATCTGAGGGGCCATCCTCACACCGAGATTTCAATTGCACCGTTGAGCTACATCGTCCCGAGAGGGAGAAGTTGACTATATCTCGGTCCGTTGAAGTGTGAGACAATGCGGGACTACCCAGTCAGTTGAGCGCTGACAGCTACTCCCGGGCAGCGGTCGGATTTTGGAACTTTGTAATTCAGGGGCAGCGTCCTCTGAGCTTAGTTAAATGTTCAGTGCTTGGTTTCAGTTCCTCATTTCAGAGACGCAATCCGTTCCAGTGCTGATGTGCATCTAGCCGTCACTGTTGGGGACTCGTTTGGGCGGGCACTGCTGATCGAGATACTTTATAGAAGTCCCGGCTACATCGGTGGAGGGCTAGACGGGGCAGCGTGAGAGAAGGATAGAACACCAGCTTCACCTCAAGAAGGAAGAACGGTTGCTTTAGTCCCACTCAGATCGTTTACCTTCCCGCAGGAGACCATGCACCTTTTGTGCCATCACCCGCCTACGTACCTTTACTCCCTACATAGAGACTTTTCAAAGCCGAAAGGCTGCCAAGACTAGGGAGCGTAGCCTGCAACCAAATCACAAGCCCTCGGCCGGCCATTTCATCAGAGCAATCTTCTAGGAGTGCGACCTCGGAGCTTTGGTCCGCGTCGAGCAGTTCATCTGCCGTATTCTGGGAATAGAGGTCACGAAAATACTGGCCGTCGTGCAGATCGTACAAACAAATACTTGACGTCACAAACGGCGCCTCCATTGCGGATCCATCAACTGAATACCAATGACTTTGTTGCCTCAACCTCGATAAACCGCGCTACCTGTACAAATTGCAATCCTGATGTAGGTACTACCTTCAACCTCTGCCCAGACCTGATGGCGTATGTTGAAACGTATCAGTATCTCGTTCCTTTCGGTCGTTCTGAATGGCATCTACGAGGATGACAGCAGGTCTAAGGAGTCAGGTCATTCTATAGTTGAAAAGAGCTCATTGATCTGATCAGGTCTTAGCTCTGCGTTGCATTTGACGGTCTTCTTACATTGGAAACAGGCAAGGACCGATCGATCACAGCCTACGACCAAGGTTCCCTCCGTGACCCAGTCTTTGGCACCATGCAAGATGACATATCCAAATGGAGCCGTGAATGGCTTCTTCAAAGTTGATAGAAACTCAACTGGGTCTTGCTTTACTCTGTAAATATTACCGTTGTGGATTAGTTGAGCAGGCGGCATAATGCCGAGCTCCAGGTTCTCGCAGAAACACTTCGCCTCCTTCGCTCCACCCGCCTCGAGCGAGGGTTGACCCGGAATTCCAGAGTTCGGAGCCGTATGCGATGTGAGGCAAATTCTTGTGCCATCAGGTTTTGGCGCGACGTGTCCAGTGTCAGAGATAGACTCGTCGGATCTCAGAGGATTGGCAGCTTGATGTCTCGAAGACGACTTGGAACTGTCAGTATCTGCTAACAAACTCAGAAAGTCCAACTCACATGAAGGCGGCTTGCGCCGCCGAACCGCTCCGGAGTCTCAGCGCCATGTAGTACATGTTCAGTGTATTGGATCGTGGATGACATCGACAGTTCGACATTGGAAAATGAAATGATGTGTCCGGTGCGGCGTCCGCCATCTAGACCTTTATCATGACGTTCCTCAATCATTCTGTGCGAAGAATCGTCGTAGATTGAAGGGGGTTGTGGTATGAGAGAAGGTGATGACATGATCGGCGTCGAATAATGATGTAGCCGGAAAGAATGCGTTAAAACCCTGAACGGACTGTTTCCTATGGGTGAAGCACTTGAGATACAGCTTCCGAATCAAAATTCGCCATGTTCTTGGAGGTCATGACACTGTCTTATACGATGAAGCTCAAGATCTGATGCAGGCTGGGTTGGTAGCATGTCTGATGCAGAGGTACAACAAGGCAATGACAAGCAAGGGCCACGATGAAGCAACTCAAGCTTTCTGAGAGCTATTGTCGGTGAGTCATTATGACTGGATTGGTTGTATAGTACCCACAAATGAACTTCTAGCGACGAAGGTAGATGTGACAACGTACGCATATGTGCGAATGAGCATCTGTCAGGCTCTTGTCTCACCGACCGATTCCACCCACTCTGCACCCTCTGACAAGGGAATGGTCCCCGAACCAAGGTGTATCAGAGTATGTCAATCGCCGCATGGGCGGGAGGCGAGTTTTCGACCTAACTAGTCTAATTCAAATGCAGTCCGCCACGGCTGCCTAATGACTAGCCCCATGTGCAATCAAGGCGCGGTCAGTTATGGACCGGCAATGACAGATGTGATAAAGATGGTTCGACACAAAATGCACACGCCCTTTCTCCCCTGATATATGCGGCTACTAATCAGAATCCTAAGCCCCGGGCACCCTGACCATTTCAAAGTCGGTGAACTGCCAGCATATATGCACAGTCAGACCTGAGCCTGACACTCCGCTTAATGCAATCCGGTCCATGACTATTCCCCGACGATCGCAGAGCCACAACCAATATGGATGAAATTCATCCATGCATGAGTGACGATACCTCACTCAGCTGTGCATCGGGTGCCTTACTTGAACTTTTGTGGGCATAGGTAGGTAATGTGCGAGAACGAAACAGCGTCCGCCACATTCACCGGGCCGACTCGGTATTGCCAGAAGCTTGGCAGCTTGGCCATATAAGTGCACGCTATCTCACGCACCACGTCAGGACCTTGCCGCAGGCTGATCGACGGTGCGGCCCAAGCCAGGAATCAGGCGGTGTGAATAGGGCCACAGTAAGAAGAGCCTCGATATTTTCGCACGTATCTCGCTGTACTCGTTTGGCATGCGGAATCAACGCCATATATACCAATCGACACAGTTGTCCATCTGTGGTGTTGGACATTCACCTATGTCGAAGCCGCAATTCATCGTTCGTTGTGCCCTTTGCCTTAGCAGCGTTGTGATCAGGGCTTTACAAGATTTTTCGGTCACCACACTTCATGCCAGGTCGCATTCGTATTCAACATAGTAGCCGTAGAGCTTATCAAGGATCATTCCGAAATCACCTGCACAATAAACGTCAATGCTGTGCCATTCGGCTCCCTGACGAGCTTGCAGCTATTCTTCTCCACCATCCAGACGCAGACATTTCTTTCACCTCCTTCAGAGTTAATGTCGGGAGGCTCAAGGATGAAGAGAATTCCCATGGCATAGCCCTTTCTCTTTATCATACGCGATGCTAAGACACCGGTTGCTTCTTGGCGCTGAGTATCCGTTTCGCGCCTCATGGTGATTAACATAGCTGAGGGCACCGCATCACCTTTTGGTTGATTAGCTCTACATATCTATGGCCCGTAACAAAAATTGCACGCGGCCTGCGCTGGTCAACTTGAGAACGAACCGGTGACTAGCGAATTCGCGGGCCTGACTTCGCCGTTTGAGTGGCATCTCGAAGTAATTATGCGCTCCCCACTGAATTTGAGTGGCTTCAGCGATGACAGGGTCTTGTACGGGGACCCTGGGTCTCTTTCCTCGTTTCTGGGGGAAGCACCTCAACGTTCGCAACTTTGACCCCCCTGATATAAGTATGCGTCTATCTTCCTGCCCGGGGGCATTTTCCCGGTCGTCATTCTCGCCATCAAGTTCTCTAAACACAGTTGAGGTATACAATGTCAGCCAACACCACAACTTTCCTCATGCGAAATTCACCATGTAATGAGTTTTCAATTGCGGAAGAATTTTTCATCTCAAGAGTAAGCCAAAGCTTTGAAAGCGCCCCCGTTACTGCATGAGGCCAGGTTTCTTCCGCGTTGTGACGGTTGAGTGAGTTGATGAACATCTACAACGAAGCTAATAGACTCCTCTCAGGCATACGATCAACGTTCTAAATCCAAGAAAAGAAGCACTATCGCCGGTCCATGTGCGGAAAGATCTCTGAGTGCCGGGCAGAACTCAATTTCTGGTACGGAAGCCAATCATTTCGAGAGCGCAGTCAACCCGAGCTTGCTGGCTCAGAAGACTCGATACATCTTGAAATTACAGACTTCAGTTGCTAATCTAGCTCCAGCCCTTTGTGTTCTGCCATACGATTCTTTCGAGCACGATAGTACTACTCTTGCTGCAGCTTCGGAGAGAGATGCTGCGCTAGATCCCGAATTCAAGTTCGAATTTCCAATGACCCATTGGGTGGTCTACCTACTACTCGACTCGGGCAAGTTGATCTACAACGGTCTGTCTGCACCCTACTGTGTGCCCCTTGATCGGGTGCATGGTTTTGGTGCCCCGATGCTTCAATCTATGAAGGAAAATCAATGCCTGCGTTCAGAGTGGGGTTGTCACGAAAAGTATCCCAACGCTCTGACGATGGAGCTTGAAAAGAAGAAGATGTGAGCAAATTGCCTCACTCCATTGATTTGCTCTAACTATGAGACCTTAGTCTGATTTTCTACGTGGCTTACTTGGATTTTCGCCCTCCCAATCCTTTCATTTGAAGGCGTTGTACTGGGACTACTGAGCACTGTAGATCGCGCGCGTCCTGGCTTTTGGCATTGTGTTGTGTTAACGACGTAGAAGACATCGCATATGGTAGTCCACAAGGAGGCCAAGTCTGGCAACGAAACCAGACATGGCGAGAGCCGGGAATTTTAATCCTCGAGGAAGTGAGAGACTGTCTCAAGAGATGTGCCTGGCATTCATGACAGCATCGAGAGAGCGCGCACTGGTCAGGACCTCGAAGCTCTCCAACTTGTCAACTTGTCTCTTGAGCAGCAACAATTCCATAGATACCCAGATCATCATGTACTTGAACTTAGTCGCGGCACCTTTGAAACCAGCATCGGTCACATGCCTTGGACCCTCCCAGTGCGCACTGTCTTGTGTGATATTTAGTTGCAACGACCCATATCTTCGAAATCGGGCTTCTCTTCGTGTTTTTAATTCAACGAAGACATGCTGAGTGCGCTCGTCGCGAATGTATCGGAAGATTGTCACTCTTGTATATACAAATACTACCATCGCTTCCTGCCGCATTATCATGAATCCATCTCTCCTTCATCTTGTTCCGCAGATCAATGCGCGTCTCTGTACGGTAAGGCCTCCGCGGCCCCATTCGAAGTCGCGCGAATCGAATAATTATTCGGATTTTGTCGCCGTAGTGACTCCAGAGTTCCCATCTCGCGACCATGCACGTCACCATCCCCTTGTGTTGTAATCATCGCCTGTGTGATAAGCGAGGTATAGGGCATCGATGAAACCATCCTTCCTCGTGGTTGTCCGGGCGATCTCGGGATACTGCTTCAGGTTCGCGACGTCGTGGGAGGTATGGCGGCGCTTGAGCACTGCGTTAGCAGTAGCTGACTTCTGCCCGCGCTCCCAAAGCATGTTCCATCGGACAGAGTTGGTCATTTCTGTCGCCAGCATGTACCGTCGTGTGGTTCGGGGGGAGAGGACGGCTTCGCACCAACGGCTGGCATTCTTGGAGATAGGCCAAGGAGCGGACCGTGGCACCTCGATGATGGGCTTCAGAGGCGACCAGCCGTTATCGCGCTTCATTATCAATGGGGCGTCGTCGGAATCATTGGGAGAGACGGCTAAGGTAGGCGGGGCCGGGTGGCTGGTACGAAACGGAAGTGTTGAGATAGACCGAGAGGCTACATTCCCTACCCCTCCGCGGTTGTCCATCTCAACCACCATCATGGTAATAAGAGAGCGACGCGAGGTCAGCTTGCTGTTGTTGTCGGTACGCTGAAAGAAGGTCTCCTCGTCAATGCTAGACCTTTTGCCAGTCTCGTCAACGCTAGACGTGTTGTCGATGTTGTCATTCTTGATCGAGTCTTCCCACTCGGAATCATCATCAATTGCGCTTTCGTCAACGCAGTCGGTGTTTGAGTTTTGGTGGAGAAAGGCTTCCGACTGGCTTATAGAATTCTGGCGACGATTCGAGGTAACATCGCTTTTGGGGGGGCCTTTGGTCTTACAGTCGCCCACGGGGGGTTCGTTGTGCCTTTGTACGGGAGGCTGAGAGGTTGTTCGCACGTTGCCCTGAGACTCCTTGTCGGATTCGCGGCCGTCCAAGGTCTTCTCGCTTGCCTGAATACTTTTGGTGGCCGAGGAATGGCTGGACCCAGAGAGAGCAGCCAGGGATCTGCGAGGTGATAGCAGAGGGCGGGTTTGACAATCTTGTGAGCGTGTCAAATCGCGGACAACGATGGTGAGGGGCCCAATATCAGACGAAGGAGTCTCTTGGAGATGCTCCTCGTCTAAGGCTTTGTCAAATCCCTTGGTGACGCCAATCGCGTATTTCTCATCATAAGACGGCGAGGAAGGAGAGTCGGCGCTGTGGGAGAGTTTGGGGACAGCTGGTGAGCGTATTGGTAGACTGTGGATGGCGATGGAAACTTGATGCTCAGCACTGGAAGACAACCTGATGTCGTCGTGATGAAATCCGAACAACTCCGTCAAGACTGTGTCGAAGGCATCTAGAAAGAACATGGTGCCCCGGAGTGAGGGAATCGTCGAAGTGAGAGAGTCGTCGGATTGGCTGGCGCGAAGAATCGCGAGGAGGACTTGCGGAACTAGAGACTTAGACAGAAGAACTTGAAATGGCTTGCGAGAGCTCGAGGTCATCTGTCACATACGTCGAATTGACTGCGATGATCCATACCCGAAGCCCATGGTCAGTCGTCTTGAAGTGCTGATCGACGGCCAGCACTCCTTCTGGTCGTGGCATTTCATACACCCCTGTTCGGGAAGAAAGGTGCCGTATGCCGATGCTTGTCAGAATCTGAGTCTCACACATGCGCGGGGAGGCTGTTTCCAACCGAGATTGGCACGCTTCCTGTCATGGATAGACGGTCTTGCGCGGAAGGGTGTAGAGGGTGGATAAGACTGGGGACTCACCATGTGCGGGCCCATCCCTATTTCCTGATTGTTCAGGTGCAACCCACAAAGCCAGTATTGAAGGGGCATGGCACTATCGACGGATAGGTTCCTTAGCCGATGGGCAAGTGCGGTGGTGTCGTGGGGGTCGAGACCGTGGAAAGTTACGTTGATCCGACCAGCATCTGGTTCCATGGGTAGGCCCTCGTCACGGACGTTCTGCTACGTCGGGCGTTGAGGTTGGTCCGCCATCTCAGCTCCGCCAACTCAGCTTTGCCACCTCAGGACTCCTATCATGGTGCTCGACTCCAGCGCTTCTACGGGCTCCCGTGAGCATCGTGAGAAATTGGCAGTCGTACTTTCGCAACGTTCCGCGGTGGTCGGTTTTGTGCTTGTTGTGTGAAATAGAAGGACAACGACTCTTTGGACATCGTCTGGGCATGGCACGATTTTATGCTTCGCATGAGAGGCGTCCGCGATGGTTCGCACGTCCGACATCGCTGCGAGCAGGCAACGCGCAGGCAACGAGCAGGCCACAAGGCAGACTACGAGGCAGGCTGTGAGGCGGCTTACAGTCAGGCGGCATTGGGAGACCTGAGAACAGTCACTTGCACGTAGCACCCCAGGGGCATGGACCTGGCAAAGGGAACATCGAATACAACATAGGGGTACACAGAGTTAATTCAAGGGAGAATCATCTCCGGTCTGTCTAAGCATGTTGCTGCAGGTGCTTTCCGCCCATCCCTATGCTCCGTCGATCGCGTTACACCACCAGCTAAGACCCCTCACGTCTACCGGTTGTACTGTCCAGGGTCAGTAAGCCTTGGGTATGATCGGGCGTGTTACTTACGACAACACAGTCTTCGCACCGCGCACCGTGGACGTTCACCCAGCCGGGGCAGTCGACGCCGTGCTTGTATCTGTTGACGCAGGGGTAGCGGTCCATCCTTTCGGCTTCGTTCACCTTCGATCTTGTGCTGGCTTGCGGGTAGAGTGTAAGGTATGCGGTTTGTGGTAAAAGTGAGGTTTTGATGGTCTTCGGATCCGGGAATCTCGCCATCAGCGCCAGTCCTTTATATCTCTTCCTCCCAGAATTCCAGACCATGCCGCAGCTGCCTCAAATGGACACGACTGCAGGGCCAATGCCTCCATTCGCAAGGAGCCACGGTCCGATGCCCAACAGACCGCCCATGCCGCCGGCAACCAGCGGGTACTGCACGGCTTGTCCGCGATTGGCCCTATCCCTGGTCCGCGAATCTCTCGACGGTCAGCCAACACGAATGTTGTCGGGTTCTGCGCTGGCCGTCGCTGCGCAAGACATGAAGTCGGGAGATGCAGCCCTGATTGGTTGGGCTGACGTCTCCATGTGCATGCCAAAAGCGGGCCGTCCTGGGGACGCTAAAACGTGAGATGAGCGCCCCACGTCGTCTGTGCCGTGGCACCGGGGAGGCTGCAAGGACGATGCAAGATTTGGCGTTCCCACTCCCCTCCAACTTTTTTTGACCGATTCACCCTTACACCCTTGTCGTCGCCCACACCCCACCATCTCATCATGCGCACTCCCAGTCGCACACCCCCCCTAGCTGGGATCGAAGCCCCACACACCTTGTGTCCATCGCTCTGCAGAGAGGCTCGAGCGCCCCTCGGTCAATGTCACTCGCTCCGGCTGCTCACGCCTGCCCTCAACCCACCCTGCAGGGCTGCCCCGATTGGGCCTCGGCTCGAAATGCCCTAGTCTACGCTTCGGCGCTGTTGCGAGTGCGCCAGGCCTTCCGCCATTGCGTCCGCAGAACGTCCTCCGTGAATGCGATGAGCTGGCCGACCTGCCACGGATGCCCTACAGGAAGCCTCGCAAGCCGGTGATAAGGTCAATTCCGCTCGAATATCATGTCACGCATACCGTCCTCCTCCCCCACCTCAAGTCATAGAGGAAATGCTCAGCAGCACCCGAGAGGGCTTAAATAGAATTACAGATACGGCTTCGGGCGTAGGATACACTTTGCGGCATAACGACTTGACTGCGCCTGACTTCGGCTAACGCAACCTAATAGTCCCTTAAGTTCTCTACCGAGTGGTCTCTTACGCATCGAGGCCCACGGAGACGCAACTCTCAGTTACGTCTTGCTCACCAGCCGACAAGCGAAGTCGTTTCGGTCCAGCCTCATCAATGGAATCCTCTCTGGATCTCTTCATTCGCGGCGCGCTGGCTCGAATGATGTACCTGCCGTCGTCAGCTTCCGCCTGTCAATTGATGCGACTGACCCTACAGTAACGTGTCCACGCCTACTTCTTTGTGAAGGTTTCGCCAGGTAGAAAGATACCTATACACGCCGCCTGTTACTCTCGGCAAGCTCCATAGGTCTCCCGTCTGAATTGTCCGCGCCACTGTTGATGCGCTGGGTATATGATGTGTCCTTCTGCTCCGAAGCACAAGCCCAGCTTCCTCCATGGAATGTTCGACCCTCTGTACCATATCTTTATCTTCTCCGGCCAAGGTTTCGTCCGTGGAAAGACTGTCATGGGACTCCGCGGGTGATGCAATTAATCCGCCGCATTGAACGTCGATGGTAGCTTTGGGATTGAGATACCTGGTTCGATGTTCGATTAGCAGACGTCTCATAGAATGGCCCGGCAACAGCGGTACCTGGAGAGATTTTCAAAGAGGTCGTCCGGAAATGTTGCTCCAGTAATGCTAATGCAAATGTAGTCATGCGAAGACTCAACGCCGAGATCCTCTCCGTACCTGTGCTTGTCAGCGATATCAAGTGTGCGATCGATCAACCGACTCACCTGCAATCTAGAAAATCCAGGGCATGTGGTTCTTTTCTGACGCGGAAATTGCCCGACACAAATGTACGGTATTCGCCGGTGATGATGAAGATTCCGTAGTTGACCGTTTTAAGGTTCCAATCATCGATCGACCGGGTGTCCCAGTATCCTCCGTGACGTTCCAGCACGTCAGGGGCCATATTTTTGCGAATTTCTAGCTCGATGTCACTGCAGACTTCTGGGCCGGAGTCAACGAATATATCTAGGTCGGAAATGGCAGAGTCTCGAGACGAGTTTGTTCCATCGTCAGAACCTGAGGATGCTTCGTAGCCATATTGTGAAAACTTTCCGCCGCCATAAGATCGGGGCTCCTTTGCCATGTTGATCAACGAATAGAACCTTTCGACGAGACTGATGCGGTCTTGACCAACGAGTTTCCAGCTATCGTCGGGCCGCGACGGCTTTATAAGACGCGGTCAGCGGCGCACGGTCTCGTCATCCCGTTCTCCAGTAATATGCAATCAGGTGGGCCCCGATCGTCCATTGCGAGGTCCGGGCTGCCCAGGCACTGAAGATGCCCAAGGACAATGCCTTGGCCAATTTGAGCTGCGTTCAGGGGTCTTTGGAGCCGAACCACACCTGGCAAGCAGATTTCACCGCATTCAGGACATCCCCATCAGCCCGTCTCCTCGCTTGATACCCATCTCGGCCGCGCCAATGTCAAGGGAGCCGTAGGCGGGTGACAAAGAACGAGAGGCCAGCCGCCGCCTACCTGGTGCTTCCTCGCTATTTCTGATACATCAGATTTAGCACTCTTGAAGCTCGCCTTGTAATTATTTCTCCGGGTGCTGTCGCTCCGACGCCGCTGACATCCTACACCCGATGCCCATTGCTGCATCAATAACCATGAAATCATGCTCGAGACGACCGAAGTCTAGCCGCTATCGTTTTGGCGTCGCTTCTCCGCTTTGTCAGCATTTGGAAAGATCCTGTTTTCCAAGCAAAGCTGCTCGCCCCATGTCTGTCGCGAAGTCCAGGAACGTAACTGACGAGAGAATTTGATGCAAGCGAACAATGTGCTCACAAGGGACAATGGCATCCACATATACCACGACGAAATAGATGTCACTTGCATGTGAGAACGATCATGGTGAATTCGCGTGATTGAATGAAGTGCGCAGCGTTTGTCCCGAACCACCTTTCTACCCGCGAGTACTATATGCCCTACTTCGTGGACTCACCGGCGAGCAACAGCTGATGTCTGGCCCGCATCGAATTCCAGGTCCTCTCAACATAAAGCCTGCTCACAGGTTCTCCCTCCGAACGCAATGTACCATCTTACTGAGGTATAGCTTGAAAACGGTCAGTGTCGGATCTTTACCGACGTACCAGGGGGACCTGACTAATTGCAATAGGCATGAAAAGCAGGATTCGAAATCTCCAAGTTCGCTTTTTCCACAAGCCTATCATCCGATTGAGGCTATCCAGGCCCTTCGCCTGCGATTGCTACATGTGCTTCTATGAACTTGACCATCGTCGATACAAGCCAATCCCCCACTGGAATTTCTCCCTCATCCTGACAATCTTTGACGGGGAGCCTGTATTGCACAAGTTTTGATTGGATCCCGATTCTGTTCAGATCCCGCCCGATATTGGAGGAAACGCGACCAATCCTTGATGTTTCTGAAGGTTCGTACAAGATCCGAGATAGTTGCAGGAGAGGGGATGTTTCGGGCAGGCTACCCTCGTCGGTGAAAGGAATCATCTCAACTACTTCTATATTGAGCACACCTGCAGGTGCAAGGCAAGTTTGCACGTTCCTGAGATATTCTGGCCAGTTTTCTATGTACTCGATCACTCGAGAATGGATCAGATCGTACTTTCGCTCCTTCCACATCATGTTCGGGTCGACTTCAAGACAGATGTCATCGTTGAGCGAGTCTCTACAAGATCGTCAGTTCTTGTCTTTTGGCGGACCTTTTCAACGTACAGCCGGGGATGAAGCTGAGGGTCACGATATCCTATAAATTGTGCATTCGCAAGTCCGTTCAAAGCCCTCATTTCGGCGGCTCGAGTTAGCCAAATCGCGCTGTTCGTTGGGAAGTCTGCGGCAAGTTTGACTTCTGTCACTAAATGCCAAGACTGAGGTCCGAAAGCAATTTCTAGAGTATGTTGTAGCAAGTCCCACGCTTTCGCGAGGGCGTTCTGCCACAGCTGTCAGCGCGAGCGCGAAGGGAGTAGGGGTGCCCGCAATGGATCGCACATTTTTCGGGTACTGCTGTATAGCGGATAGTACAGCCATTGCGAAGTCTGGCGCTGAGCTGTTTTGAACTAAAGGGAGTAAGAAAAAAGGAAAAGGTGTCTTGCTCACAGTCGTCTTGTGCAAAGCTTTGTCTGGGTTGTGGACGCGACAAGCCAGACACTCCTCCTTGATGAACAGTGGGAAAAACGTGACCCATCGGATTTTTCAGACCCTTGCAGGCGTTCCCACATGTGTTTGGCGTCATGTGATGAAAATCACAACGCTTTTCCTGATTGATGAGGCTTTCTACAGGGGATACCTCGAAGGCCTAGTAATCAGGTTCGTCGGCTCTTTGCTCGAGGTCGGCCTACGCATGGACTCCGTCGCAATCTCGGATCTCGCAACCCGGGGGTTCCGCCTGTTGTTGGAAAGCTACCCTCGGGGCATTCAAAAGGTTAGGAACGTGTCTGTTCACAGCTACAGGCCTCGGCTTGAAATGGCGCGAGTCGCTGAGTCGAAGCGGCGAAGCCGTCTGTATAGTCATGCGCTCGCCGACTCTTGCTTGGGCGCGGATCTAGTTATGAATGGACGAAGCATCGTCTCGACAGCAGGAATCGAACACGAGCAAAGTACTTCTAGAGCCAAACGACAATCAGGCTTTGAACAAAATGGCTGAAGTCCGAGGATTATTTCCGCATTGAAACCTCTCACAGCTGGGAAAGGCACAATCCGCCTGTGTGCCATCCTGGTATGCACTTACTATATTCAGCTGAGTGATCCAATGCCCCAGGCCGACCGCAGCATTTCCAGTCATTGTGGGTTGTAGCGCATTGCAGTGAAATCTTGGACAGCAAAGGAGGTGTGTCACTCTGGAGCATGCCTGACCAACCCAAGGCAAGCGTCGGCAGCGGGTGCAGTACGACGCCAATTATCTTTCCCTTCTTCCCCTCTCTGTCAAGCTTTTGGCTGGATCTCGTCCCATATCCTTCCAAGCAGTTGAGTGAACTCGTGAACGTACTCTAGGTTGCTTCCATAACGACACTCATTCACCGTACTTCACGTGTTTCCAGGACCTTCGCGGAGGTCAATGGCAAAAGGACCAGATTGTCGCATCTGGGAGACATGGGATACCAGCTATGTACGCGCCTGTTTGACTGCCCCGAGCTCTCCGCCAAGTTCCCATACGCGCCCCTGTTGCGACTCAACGGACGAAGGAGACCGTTTGGGCGTTCGCAGTCACACGCGGACTTCGGAGTCCATTAGTCGGGATGATAAGAGAGGGTTTCCACCGTCGAGTTAGTGTCGGTCTTGCCGAATCCCTTCCAAGCTCTGATTTGGGTAAGGATGTTGTTCTCTCGTCTAAGATGCAGCAGCCAGCTGGGATTTGCTCATGCACCAGTCCAGTAAGAGCTTCTAAGGCTTCCACCCGGAATTTTGTTTGCGGCCTTCGGCCACACCTGGGTCTCGGAATGGACAGAGAACCCGATCAGTCTATGAACGTCCTTTGCGCTCGCTCTGTGTGGATCGTTAGCGACAGGTTACTTGACTCTCTAAGGGTTAGCGAGGAGACCGGCCGCCATGGACGTAAGAGTCGAAAAGAGCAAGACGTGGTTTTCCACAAAGCTCTGGTGCGCAATCTCCAACAGAATTTAGAGATCCCCACTCATCGTCCACGAATGCAGCACTCTCTCCCTCTTTTTCTGGTGGCTCTAGCTCTGGCTCTTCACGATGAGTCTGTCGCGCTGAAAAGACACCCTGTAGCGTTGGAAGTCAATTTGTGACAGCCCACAGAGTATAGCAGTGAAAGGTCTGCCGGCTGAGAGCATTGAGCTTTGCCTTGACCATGCCAGACTTACTACTGAGAAAATCGCACAGCATCGTGTCTGGAAGTCGTGCTCGAGACCTCCCAATACGCCCCGCGCACTGAGGTAGAACAGTCCGCCAACAGGCGTGAGCAGGAACGACCGCATGCATATTTGACAGCCTGCCTTTTTGTCTACTTTGTTACTTTCTGCAGGAGATGCCTTCTCGCCGTTCCCGTCGCCGTTGACGTTCCGTTAACGTTCTGTTGTGACACCGACTGAGGCTTCAAGTGGATGAGTGGACGGACTCAGGCCGTCTTGACATTTCTATTCGCACCATCGCCTGACCGGAGATATCGCGGAAGCGATGAGCAAACGTGTATCATAAATAGGTTCTGTAGGGTTGGGCTTGGTCGTCCAGTATCTGGCGGAAAGAAAGGGGCGAGAAATTGGGGTGTAGAGTTTTGCGCGGCGACCCGAAGATCCTGCGCAGATGCGGCGGCACAGTATACCCCAGCTCCAGTGAGATGTCTTATGGGCTGTAGCTGACGATGCCATTTAACGCATGGCGGCTAGGGATGATCTTCGGAGCGCATCACAAAAGCACCATGCACTACAGCTTTCTTTCATAATGCGTGCATAGACCTGCATCGTCGAACGCACCATGCCTTCATTTTCCGAAGGCCATAGATTCTCGACTCAAGTCTACTCCTGATGATGATTCGGGTCGTTCGAGTCACTACAGGCAGCCTGGATTGCTGTGTGGCCAGACGTAGACTGTCAGGGAGAGATCTAGGTCATTGTGACACTGCGCCCCGTGTGTACGCGCAAACGTAGAGAGATCTGAGACGCTAGCCACTGAGTGAAGGCAATTATACCGCGTTTCCCAGAAGTGGTAAGATCGCTTCTCAGTAGACAATGTTGTCCACCTTCTCAAAGTGGCTGCCATTGGAGACGCCATCCATCATTGGGTTATTTCTCAAACGATGGCTGAGAATGATGAAGACCAATACAGCAGTCCTCTCCGGGACGAGCTAGTTCACAGCCACCCTGACTGCAAGTCTTGGCTAGAGCCAATCACGAACGTGGATTTGAGACAGGCAAAGGATTGATGCATACTGAACGTGCCCTGGAGCAGCTGGAACAGCCGAACTAGAGTCATGGTGGGAAGTTGTCCACAACAAGGCACCTTGCCTCACTGCATGCATGCCTCTTCATTGGTCCAAATGGCACAGCTTGGTCACTTTGGTCAAACACTCCAAATCCCAGCTCATAAAAGTCGCCGGTTTGGCACGTCGCCTTCACGAACCGCAGCGAGATATGGTAAAAATGGTGACTGAGGGGACCATTAGTGGTGCCACCACGAAACCAGTCACATCATTCTCTTCGGTCTGGCTATCCAGTCATTCCTATGGCCACCATCCACCAGTTACCACGAAACTCGGGCCTAGGAAGCGTTGGGCCCCCAATAAACTTCGCCTTCGACTCTGAATTGCTTAGGATGCGAACCACCATGCCCGTGGTGGGGGAAGCCGCGCTCTTGATCTATCCAGACTTCATGATAGCTGAAAGTACCGAATCCTGAAATCTCATTCGACACTGTGTTGTGCTGTTTCGAAAACGCCTGTGGTTTCGAGACCAGCGAGTCCGCAGCTTTTGCCAGGCCAGCGATGCCCTTCCTTTGACATGCAACCAACCGGGACAGGATGAGCGTGCTATATTGCGATATCTGACCGATTCCACCCTTTCGCCGAGTGAGTTATGGCGAAGGACGACGACCTTCGTGTATTAGAGTAATTTCAAGTGATGAAGGATAGGACTCTCAACGTTACCTTGGTTGTGTTCACGAATAGGATCGAGTCTGATTCCATCTCGGGGCTTTCGCTGTCATGCTCAAGCCAGCGAAGTAGACTGAGAGTATTGTCGTCCATGGGTATCAACAAGGACCTTCTCGTATGAGATTTAGGAGTCTTCCCATTGACGGAGGGAAGCGATGGCTCAGCTCCCAGTATCGAAGCGGGTAAAGGGCCTCATAAGAATGAGCAAACTGATCGCCACAACAGCCAACCTGTCCGCAAACAGTACTCTGGTGTCCTGTGAATTGAGTTTAACCATGGAAGGACTTGCCTCGGCCCCGCGCGGATTGTGACGAGACAACAATGTTGACCGCCCTAGCGTGAGGACAGGCGTATTGAATTGTTGCTCCACAGCCATCTGATAGTATTGATAGACGATTGACAATCTGGCAGAAACTCCCGACCGTCGATCACGGCTCTAATATGAAGCTTCAGACGCAAGATCAACGTCAGAGGTAATGCACAAAGCTTTCTGTCAAAAGGAATCGTTTTAAAAGCCCCCAACCTTACAGCCATGATATATACAAAGTTTCCGGATCACAGTGATGCGTCCTGCTAGCTTCGGAGATGGGTCTGTTGCACCCAAGTGCACGCAAAGCCTTCCATAGCGAGATCGACTCCTTGTCTACGAAGCCTTCCCATCGCCGCCGATTGCAGCTCAAAATCTCAGGGGACATGGTTTGGCATTGCTATTTTGTTCAGACAAATCACACCTGCGACGAGAGACTGTTCTTACCGATTGATCATACTCTCCCATGCAACCTCAGTGCGTGGTTTGCAATCGCCACAGGTTTGATTGGCGTGGTTTTCGAACCACGTAACGCAAGGTGGGCATCGTCGATGGGTTTTTTCGTAAAGTGGACACCACCACGACGCAATCTTTCGGGTGTGACCGCAGTGATATTTGTGCTGGGTATAGTTGCACATTTCCAGCGTGTTTAGTTGAATTTAAATCGATGGCTGCTAAATTGCTGTGAAGGGAGCGTATGAAGCACAAGCTTAATATAACATACGCAAGGGTGGGGTTACCCTCGGGCACGTTCGATCGTCCGCAGGTCCATCTTTCCAATGATTGGCTTTCAACTTGTATCGTGGTCTGGGTTCTTGTAAGGAGCTGAAGTATCGTACGGTCAAAATGACGGACGATCGGGCCCTAATGATACGAACGTGCATGCCGACCACGGGAACAGATCGCCTCCGTTGAATGGTTTTAGCTCCACATGCTACAGCTCAGATGTAAATAGATGATGGTGCTATGAAGAGCTCTCTCTAACCAAGTTCTTGACAAGGCCATACCACATCGCAGCAAGTCTGCCAGCGCTCCGCGCGGCTCGAGAAGATATTGGTGGGGCGGCAATGACAAAACCCACGAAACTCCTGGCAGGGTCGCCTAGGTTGGAGACAGGAGAGGAGAGAAATGCCTGTTCAAGCAACAAACATACACTCTAGGTGAAATCTGTGCAACTGCGTCGAATTGCAGTGTAGAAGTCGCCATGGCCAAAGGCGATCCAAATGCGCATCTGACCTGCATGCTAGTGCTAGAGCGACGCATACCCTGGGTCCGATGAAGCCCACATCGATCTGAACGGCCGCCTCTGGCCTCCATCGCACGATAGAACCAGAGAGGAAAACATACAAGGATACTGTTCGCGCTATCACCGAGCCAAAGGCAGGTTTGCGGACATGTTACCCTGTTGGTCCGACGGCCGTGAAGCTTGCCCCCGTTCAACTCTCTGATGCACTCCACACAGGGAGTGACGCCAGGAACGCATCACCTTCGCGTTGATGGACCAAACGTACTACTGTCGGCCCCATACTGGGAAGTCACTGCTGTGTATCTCGCGTCCGGAGCACTCCAACGCCAAGCTTGACCGTCGCGCGCCGCAGCAGCTACCGCAACTTTGGCTGAGAGATAGCGTCCCACACTATCTAGTGCGGGGGCGTTAGGGCTTGTCCATGCTCGGTACACGATGTCGGGCTTTGCAGACATACGATACGTTGAAACATAGGAGGGCTTCTACCGGCTATTGTACCTTGCTCGCAATTCACTCTGTGTCGTGGCATTTGGTTGACCTGAATTGGTAAGCCATCTCCACAGGGGTGCTCGGAGATTCACCTCAGGAGGCTGCCGCTGGCACGCAAGTATTCCGCGACGTGCAGACGAACTGCTTAAACTGATGTTCATGAACAGATGCATCACATCACATGTTTGTAACATAATGCCATGTGCGTGATCTGGTCTCGTCTTACTGAGCATTTGGCTTCTACCCCGTTCTGTGTCTGCTTCTCTACGGGATAATTGCGAAGTCTCATTTCCTGCTGAATCCTTGAGTTCTTTTTTCCCGTGCTCTATTCTGCACTCTGGGCTTTACACAGGATAAATTCATTCCGTCCGGGTCTCAGGCGGCAGCTCCAGGAGACAAGGGATGACTCATCGGCAGTTGACGCAATAATAAGCGAGTTCACCGATCCCAGTGTCATTTGCAGAGTTCAAGTTACAGAGGTAGGGTCAGATTTGCATGACGTGAAGGTATCTCAGCTGGGAAGGATATCGCCAGTCTATAGAGTGGAAGGGAGTTGAGACATGCGCTGAGGGGAATACTTGCGCCGATCATAGCTACAATGCGAACGCTCAGCTAGCCGGGTAGGGGTCTTATCCGTGGAGGAGCCAAGGCCAGCTCCAGAGTCCGTCGTAGCAGCCACCCTGGAAGGTGGACTTTTCCCCTCATTTCTTTTTCACAGTAGGGTGGGGGCAGGTTGCGGGTACAGGCAATGTGACGCTGTTGGCGTGCAATGGAATCGTGTCGGAAAACAGGCCAGCAAAAGGTGTACAGATGGGTCACTAAATTGTTGTATTGGGTTCACGCCATCACCATTCCGCAAGATGATCTAGCGTATTGCAGGACAGGAGGCGCGAATGGCAAACCAAGTAGGCAGACGGGGTTAGTTCGGAGCATTTGCCCAATCTGAAGGTCCAGAACACTGCAACACGATGTTCGTTAGATTGACGCTACACAGACACCGAGGCTGGGCAATGGCACGGCTTGACGGACTATTAAGCGGCTGTTGCGGCCTTTTTCGGCGTCAGGATTCGTCCCAGTAACGTTTTAGCTCAGTATGCTGGCACAGCTTCTGTGCATACGTTTTAGGGCGCACACCCCACCGGCGTCAGCTGCACTAGGGCACACACGAACAAGGCGTGTTTTTGGAGACGCTAAACCTATCTGAATGTCAGGACACATCCTGACCCCAAGTCTGGCTTAGTAATAGCCAAGATCTGCATGTTGAGAACGCCACTATGCAGCGACCGACAGCGGAGGGGTGTGTACAAGCCAGTGTGCGCGAGCTAGTACCGGGTACCCTCGATAGGGGGCGTGGCAGCTAATCTATGTAGTAATGACAGCCTAGAGATCCCTGATAGCGCTAGGCTCTATGAGATGTCAGGACAAATCCTGACCCTCGAAGCGGTATAGTCAACAAGATCAGGGCCAATCACTGTGGCATGGAATGCTCACAGACCGACATGGATCTCGTCCTTCACGGCGCGTCATCTCGCTTACTTCGATCCCTTCTCCTCACCCTCTCGTAGAAGTATCAGAAGTATGGAGACACCCCCGGCATGGGTTTCATTTGGTGCTTGTGCTTACCAGTACTCGGCCTGGTCTCGGTGACGGTTGTATCAAAGGGAAACACCTAAATATATCACAAATCATGCCCTGTGCCTTTGCCTCTCCCCTATACTCTTTTCGATGTCAGGACGTGTCCTGACCCCAAAAGAGGAATGGTCCGAAGGACAAAGCATGCACACTACACAAGGGAAATTTTTTCGCGCTCTTGACAACCTGCCCATTCACAATGGACCAGCATCAATATTGTTCCAATCCACACCGCGTCCAAGGCATGCACCAGGAAGAGGTGCTTCGCCATCGAATGGATTTTGAACCGTACCAACCGCAAACAAATACTTTTGCCAGGTCATCCCTGACGATCTCCTCCCCGATGCCGTTGTCGGAGCCCCGTCCGCTCTCTCTTCCTCCGACCCCTCCTGCCCACCTCAACCGAGTGACGAATCCAAGGCCTACTCTCCCGCTCTCGCGCGTGTGGCACTTGCAGACACCGGACAGTGTGAGGAACGGACCAAAGAAAATCGGCCGAGCGAAGGATCCGTCGCGCCCTCCCAAGGGACAGTATACAGCTTTCTTTGAAAGAGTTCCGGATACCCAAGATGGGTGGCTTGCAGCGAGGGAGCGGCTCGGCCTGACGAACCTCGAAGGCATCGCGAAAGCAATCAATGATATCCTATGGTTCGGAAGCGATTGTGAGGAGTCCCGGATCCCCAGGGACATGACAGACTACATCGCGCATCGAGCGAGGAAAGCAGAGAGGATCGGTGGCTCCGATGAAGTCACATTCCCGTCCAGATATGGTCATGTAGTCTTCTTGGGCGAATGTTGCGTCGCCCGTCAACTAAAAAGAAGGAAAAAATTGATCGATAGAGCCGTGGAAAACTTCTTTAACAATACGATATCGTCAGCCAGGTCGTCGAAACGACGCCGTGTCAATAAGAAGACACAGCAAATGTACGAGAATGTTCCATCATGGATTGCACGTCAGCAGGAATCACTGTTTGAGCGTTGTGGGCATCTTGCGTCAGAGATGTTCCTTCATGGTACGGCCATCAGTGAGAACCGAGTTTCCGTCAGTGCTGACCAGTTGCTACTCTTTAGCTGCGTTGAGCCTCTCAAGCTTTGACAGTCTATCCAGGTCCGGGCCAGACGATTTGTTTCGGAAAGACACCATGGCTAAGATCCCATCGAACATGACATCGTCGCTCGAGACCGAGCTTCCCTTCTATTTGCCGTTCATCGTCTGGGCCCGTATCCGCCTTCATACAGGCATTGATTGCTACGAGCAACTGGGACCCGCATTAGGTGTCACCAAGTTTACCCCGGCCGATTTCCAAAGATGGTTTGAAATCTATCAGCAGAACACAACAAAGCCTACGCCAGGTAACAAGCGTCCCTCAAGCGAAGTTCAATCTGAGCCGACAGGGAAACGACAGCGGACCGGCCCTCAAAGGCCAGACGGTTTACCACCCCATACTGCTGCTTCGGGTCTCTCAGGTGCTCTTGCACAGGCAGGCGATTCTGCTCCGTCCCTGCTCATCGGAAGCAATGCAGACGAGGGCGTAACTGAGCAAGGGCTACATAGTCATCGATTGCCCCAGATGCCTATTGACGTTGGTGCTGACCAATTCACTCCGTCATTCACGCTGGAGTCCGGCTGCGGAACGGCTTTTCATGGATCACAGTTAGAAAAGCCTGCCGGCTATGTGTATGATCTGACCGGCCCGGTCGACCAGGCTCCGGCCCAACTCGAGAACATCACATTTCCATTCACCTGGTCGCGTTATGGCGTAACCGACGCAACTATTCCGTCGGAAGAGTTCGGGAGCGGCATCGATTGGAATCATATTAGTTATCTTGAGCCCGCGTATCGTGAGAACCGTGTTTACTACATGAGCGGGCAATAGCCAGACATCAACGTCAAATTTCATCTACCTGCAATCTACGAGCAATGCTTCGCGTATCTCCACGTCATGCTTGTCCCACCGTCCTCTTGCCCGTCCCATGTGCTCACGATGCTCCGCTAACCTTGTTGCCGTTTTCCTCACACCCGCGATTCTCGTTCGCTGCTGGCTCAGACTCAAAAATATGCCTTTCCATCAGGAAACGACAAGACGGGTCTCTTATAGACAGGAAGCCGCCAGCGGGAAGACGGAAAGGTGACTCAGTCTGCCATACGATTTCACGTACTTCCTGTCCAACTCTGTACAATGCCTTTGGCGAAGCGGAATCCTCGAAGCGATCTGCGCTTTTTAACGGAATGAATGTGCAAACAGAGTTCTCGGGCACCCTGAAGTTTCCAACGAGTCTGTATGGGCCGTACATGGATGTGCCCACATGCTTTTTGCCCATGCCTTCGACCATCTTCACGATCTCGCGTCCCTACCTCCTGTTAGGATCCTCTACTCACAGTAGGGGAGATACCCATACGTGGTCGCTTTTGAAAAGTTCCAATATTTTCCTATGTGTTGAAGTCATGTCCTCTTGTGACAAGCCCTGGAATCCAGGCACAGGGCTCGCCGTCCCTGGTGTGTCGTTTTGGGCCTTGTTTGACAGCTCAGGCTTGGCCGGGTGCACTTTGAACTGGTCCATGTAGGTTGAAAGTCGACACCTTCTCGCGACCAGTGTACCTCGGAAGTCGCATGGCAAGTGAAAGGCTGTTGGTAATGACAAGATGGCAACACATCTACGTGGCGCATACTCAAGCGGCCACTTTAGCTTCTTCTTCTTCTCATGTCCCACATGGTCGCTGGGTTGCAGACGATGCGAAATGTGGCTGATCAAGCTCCTATTGGTGCCAGCGCAGCAAGAAAGATGACCGTGCTGGCTGACAAAGCCGCACGCATCGGCAACGGGGAAACACTCGGACCGACAGGCATGTCGCGACAAACGCAACTAAACCCGACGTGTCACTCAAGCTGCTGTTGGTTTGATGGCAAAAGATCTTCGCTTGAGATCATAACGGCCATCGCAAAGCAACATGTTCTCCTAGCTTTGGTCAGATTGTCCGCAGTGGATCACGGCGCAACGCTTCGGAAAATCTTAACAGCACTGAGCCGCGAAATGGCCCTACGACGACGAACGACCGAGCCTTACAAATACGATCGTGTACGGACGAATGCGAGTTCGCGCTTGATACAGATAATTACGAAAGAACCTCGGCAGGCGATGTTAGATGCGCGAAAAACATGCCAAGGGCAATGTGCTTGCATGCATACTCGGTCGTTGGTCTGGGTTGGTGGACCAAAGGCTTGAAGAAGCAGAGCGGGAGCACCATAAATATTTCACACCATCAGTCAACGATTACCTCAAACAATCTTTGTTTCGCTGTCTCCTTTTGCCAGTACTCTACAGAATGCCCTGGTCCATCAAGGCGGCCTAATTACAGTCCATATCACATCCCGACAGTGTTATCTTGCTCAAACGAGACGAGCTGCGCTGCCTGTCGCTAGAGTCTTAGATTTTGGCAGTAGACCGAGGCTACGGACAATGGTTGTGATGGGTCCTGTTGACCGCAATCTCTTACTTTGTAGACCGGCATCGTCCACGAGCGCCGCGGGGGCGTATCATATGGTGCGCCGACCTCGCAACTGCCCAACACGGCCTGGAGAGAGATTTCGCAATGCTGAGAGCGGAAGGGTATATTTGACCGACCTCTTTGCCGACTGGATGAGGCGGGAGAGGAGCAATTCTAATATATCGGCACCGTAGCCATTACAAGCCAAACGCTGCCTCATCACCCTTCACATCGAATTCAGTGTAGCTATCGTTCGACTAGTAGAAAGGCGGTCTCATGTTTTGAAACGCTTGGTGTGCCTGGATGGCTAAAATGAGTACAGCCATTGCGATACAGACACCGCGCAGGTCCCCGGTCATGGGTCGGCTATCACCGTTGAACACCGTTCGGGACGTGGTGCGGGCTCCAAGGTCGGCTGGCTGTACGTTTGGGACAGGTTTTCGAGCACAACGTATCCCACATGGTGCCCAAATGCCACTGGATCGGGACCAAGGACTTAGGTTGGCTTAAAAGGAAAATATCGCAGTTCATGTATATTCGCTAAGTTTCTCTGTTTGCCATTCCATTTCCTCACGCACAGCTGCAAAAGCCAATAGCCTTCCCGGCTGTGTCTTTACATTGGCTCACACCATTACATTCAGCCTCTGGTCAAGCCGCCGGGTCTTAAACTCTTACACCATATTGAGGTTAGTCGGGCTTTGAAACCAGATCAGAGGTATCGAGCCTGGTAGGACCAGGTCAATCGTTCTGGCTCTATTTGTTCTATGATGGAATTAATAGATTTTTCGACCGGAATGCCTTCCCAATTACCTGGTACTCTTCCGGAGTTTCAACTACCACGGGTGGCAAAGTGTCTATATCTATAGAAGGACCCGTGGTTGTTGGCCCGTTCGAGGTAGGGCTGTCTGACATGATGGTTTGTGTAGCTTTTTGTTGCGTAGGAGTCTGTGTCTTTATTGGATTCGCGAGAGGAGATTGCAAAGTTTGAAATTAATGGGAAGTTCAATTTGATCAACGATCCAGAGTTGTGATTATCTAGAGCCTCTAATTCAGTCATCGGGGACACTTGTTCGACCTTATATGCTTTCGGGCCCTGCAAAATTCACAAGAACGTCAATAGCACCACAAGTGTAAGGCTGCCCGCATAGCAAGCTTCGGGTGTCCCCTTCTACTGCGGCCAAGTCAACAAGGGCCTGCCAGAGTTGGAGGAAGTTGAACACCATCGCATCCATGCAATGCGGCCGTTTACGTAGCCACGATGAGGTTTCCTCGTGGCTCTGAACGAGTTGGTCGACGCATGAAGGATGCGTTGATGACAGGGCCGCCATGCTCAACAAAGCTAGTCGCGACCATGATGGAAAGGCATCGCATGTTCATCTCACAGTAGAACAATATGGGATATCAAGACTGATTCACTTTCACTCATTCACATAAAATAATCAAGTACTGTTCTGGTCTCTATGTTTGACGACAGTCACCAAAGTTAGTTCTGCATGAAAACCTCTATGGAACGAACCATACGAAACTTTCCTATTCAGTTGCTGGAGTGGCGTCCACGACATCTAGGCGTGCTTCTATCATTCTTCTAGTCGCTCTAGGTACGAGAGGTACAAATGCATCGGTTTGCTTATGCTTGACTAGTAGAATGGTCACTTTTCCCGGGTTCTTCGCTCTTGTAAGCTGAGGTATAGCATTAAAGCAGTGTCGAGGCAAGTAGACTTGCATTTCGACAAGCTCTGATCAGGTGGCTGGGTTCAAGGCAAGGGTCACACCGAGTCCGCAACGTCTACTTTCGAGACGTAATCGTTGCCTTCACCATCAGTGTACATGGACAACACGGCCCATGGGTTGTGTAAAATATTGTTCATGATGTCGCTGAGGTGCATTGACCCTCGAAGGCGATTGGGTCGGACCCCTGACGTCGTTCTCCCTGCAACGCTTAGCACCCCCTTAAACACTCCCCCTAAGCGCTCCCCTCAAGAAGCTTTTCCCTCAAGCGCTCTCCTCGAGCTCTCCCCTCAAATGCTCCCCTCAAGCCCTCCCCTCAAGCGCTCTCCTCGAGCACTCCCCTCAAGCCCTCCCCTCAAGCGCTCCCTCAAGCACTCGCCTCAAGCCCTCCCCTCAAGCCCTCCCCTCACGCACTCCCCTCAAGCCCTCCCCTCAAATACTCCCCTCAAGCCCTCCCCTCAAGCGCTCTCCTCGAGCACTTCCCTCACGCACTCCCCTCAAGCCCTCCCCTCAAATGCTCCCCTCAAGCCCTCCCCTCAAGCGCTCTCCTCGAGCACTTCCCTCACGCACTCCCCTCAAGCCCTCCCCTCAAACGCTCCCCTCAAGCGCTCTCCTCGAGCACTCCCCTCACGCACTCCCCTCAAGCAATTGGTACGACGATCGAGGATCATGAAACTATTTTGATATGGGATCTGTCCGCTAGCTAGTTTGGGCGATTGCTGAGCAAGTGGCGAGGATGCCTAATGCCCTGATGCAAAGTGTGCCCGATATACCTGCTTTCGAGCGGGAAATTGTGCTTGACAAGCAGTTGAGGCTGTTCGGGAGTAGTGGCCAGCGACGTCGCCGTTAAACAGGTGTAAATGCAATGCTATTCCAGACTGTCATCTTCTGAGACCACGATTGCGCCAGGGCCAGATGGTCGGAAATTATCATCAACCTCCCGAGGTTTCTCAAGACTCCATGATTGCTCCAACAAACCATTAATAAGGGCGGGTAAAATTTGCGTCTATACTTCTCGGCGCATAATTCTCGAAGCAAGTGGGCGCGAGAAGCTTTGGATGTCACGTGGCATCCATGTGACAGTCATACGTCAGATGTGGTCCATCAGACCCACTCTTTCACCCTTAACCAGAGCCCGATGCCATACGCGGTGGTGTCGAGAGTGAGAGCGGGGGATCGACCTACTATCCTGCAAAACCACGTTCGAGTTTTCAGCACTACGAGTACCTACTTACATCGCACCGTATTCATGGCTATGGCAGCGCAAAGAGAGAACTAGACGGGGGAAAACATTGCGACATGTCCGAATGGTAAGTCCACTGTTGTCCTGTCATTACGCAGCTGACGTTGGTATCAGTCAGAGTCGACTCGAAATCAGCCCGCTTGACGATGCCACGGAAAATTTCGACGACGCAGACATTACTCCAGCGCGCGTGGAAGGGGAAAACCAAACCATCCTCGTTCAGAATGCTTTCATATGGGAATACAAAAGCGACGACCTCAATAAACCAATCTGTCAACATGACCGTCAGACTGTGAAAGTCAAGGTTCCCTCTGGAACGACAGTTTACATTGGAGGAACGAGAGGGAAATTCAAAGTTGTGTCTCAGAAGTTGCCGTAGAGCTTCTTTCTAATCTCAAGGCCTTGCATGATATTCATAGCTACACAAAGCTGAGCGCCCTCGTCAGCCTTGTGCGAGAAGATCATCCATACACATGTAGTCTCCTCGTGATGTCGACGTATGTCATCTTGGTACATCGGCCCGGCACTAATAGCACGGAAAAGAGGCTCGCCCCAAAACCCTTTCAACTCTGAAAAATGGCATCCTTGGAGCGTGAGGTGGGTCTGCGGAATGAATTTCCTGCCATGCATCACGAGATACCGCAGACCACCCGCGATTTCCAAGGTAGCCCCGAATAGGGTTTGTACAACTGCCTGTACATTGTAGGAGTTGATCCCTATCGTCATGTTACAGCCATACTTTCTTGAGTATGGATTGCTGGGGAATGACATAGAAATCGCCGCAAGATAAGCACCCTCTTCACTCGGGTCAGGTATTCTCTCGGTGTATCGGCAGAGGCTTGGTGGAAACACATCTTTCAAATTGAGGAGTGAGGCATTCACAAATGTTTGTTTTGTGTCATTATCGGTCGGCTCGGGGGTCGTATTCTTCTCGATAGATTGTTGGTGGGAAAAAGTGCGAGGTGTACGGGTGACAGATGCATGTTGACTGGATTCATCCGAGCTGCTGTCGCCTGCACTAGATATGCCTCGAGGGCGGTTAGACTGAGGTTTGAGGCGCGGACACAATACTCACGTGAACGTTTCCGGCGTCTCTGGTTGGTACTTTGCTTGCCAAACTTCGATTCGATCTTGCGGAAAGCCAAGCTATTACCTCGCGCGTCATCCGCGATAGCAAGTTTCATGTCCTGTGCGAAGGTCGAGATCTCATCATCCGTTCGTTGATCCAGTGATTCAATCAAGGCTTGGCACAGATCTTTCTCGTCGTGACCTTTGTGACTTGTCCGAACTTGGTTTGCAGCGTATAGAGCGAGCCAAGTCAGCCGTCCTTTCTTTCGGAAAATCGACAAAGACCGCATCTCTTCGATCGGTTGTTGCTCCCATTCTTTGAGCATGGTTCGAGATAATCGCTGCACGCCGAGGAGCCGGCGAAGAAGCAAATTGATATCGGGCTCATTCGTAGTAACCGCCATTGCAACGAAACAAACATATGGCGCTGAAAGTGTGGCATTGGACAATTGAAAGTCGAGAATTCAACTTGCAAGCTCAGAGTCGGCAAGACCGCCAGGCGGAAGCCAGTTAGATTTCCAATTAAATGCCGTGTTACGGCTAACGAGTCTTAGAGGATCAGCCAATCTACAGTACAATTCCGTCTTATGCACTGTATGCAAGACTGTACACAGTACAGAGCGCTTAAGTCACGTGGGTGGTGAGTACTGGACGGCGCATGTGGGGGTGTGGCTAATGTGATTTTGGCCTGCATTTTTGTTACCACACTACATACCAACACAACGGGAAAGACCCCTATGGAGAAAAATACATAGACCGAGATCTTTGATCGAAGCGCAATCAGGTAAAGCTAAGCATCGAGAGCATACTGTCGTTACGCTGAACCATTGCACGAGAAGCGAGACCATGGCAGAGTCTACACGTACCTACACAAAAGTGCTTTAAGAAATGGCTGTATGAGGCAGTCAGCCAGATGTAGACATGATTGCGGAGAAAGGCGGTTGTATTGGTGAACAGGAGCGCTTCAGACTCACAACCGGAGCGCGACGGTCGTTAGCCAGCCCCGCTATCTGGACATACCTAGCTGCTGAAAGACACAGTAGGAGCGCCTGCATGAGGAACAAATTCAATGAATCATTCAATCGATCATGGAGAAAGCTAGCTACAAGAGCAGAACCCATCTTGATCGTAGCTACTCGAGGGTAGGTCTTCTACTCTCAATAAGGCGCTATGCTGTTTCGTTCCATGACGGCTTTATGAGGTTCTCTTACATATAATATACGGTCGTTTGGCCAGTCTGCGGGCGAGGGTGATGAAATCGTTGAAAGCGTCTTGGGCATGCTGGAGACGCCACTGATTCTTCATAGAATGGACTTAGCATATGCAGTATTGACAGAAAGACAGGAACTTCTCAATGACGTACTAGACAAAGTGATTATTCAAGGTTAATGCCTCCCAGGAAAACCGAACCGCTCAACTGCTTAGAACAACGACTTCCGTAAGCGAACCATTCATCCCCAACTCGTCGCATATCGATTCAATATTAGCCATACAGGGCCTCGAACAGCGCTGCTGTCTCTGTGATGGCGGCAAAGCGTGAGATGCTCTATCAGAATCTCCGTCTTGTTGACTTACGAAACCAACGCCGCAGGGTGTCCCCATTTGCTTGGCTGGTGAAGGCACGAGACGGAGTGAGTTTATGGCAGGAGAATTTACCATGAATTACCATCTCCAGAAATAAAAAGGACATCATTGAGCGTGGATCAAAAGCAAATAGTTTTCCTACCCTCAATGTAGCCTATGCCAACTTGAGACTCTTTGCTCTGCGCGACCAGCTGAGCCGAAGGTGAACCGCGTTCGTGGCGCCAGTCCCTGCATGGCCTGGCGTCACAGTGGTAAGCAACTCCTCTCTCCAGCGATGAGCGAAGATGGCCCCAAAGACATAGGGGGAAGTAGTGTTCGTTCGTTGGACATTACGTGTGAAATGCAGATCGAGCACCCCGGTCAACCCCCGCACCGATAGCCGGGTATTCCTTGCAATGCTATTGCGAGCTGGACTGGATTAGAAGTGACATCCATCGTTATTGGCGCGCCATTCTGACGCCGCTTGTTGGTCGAAGGTCTTGCTTGAATGATGTTGGCTAAAGGTGACCGGTCACCATGTCGGATATTGTGCCCTATGCAGCTCACTTATCTGCGGGCTGGGGTCCGGTCTGAGACCCCGGAGGACTGATTACTTCCAAGGTTTGTGCAAGGGCCACCGGCGCTGTCACTAGCCAACCCCAAAAGTCCGTGCATCGGGTACGGATGGTCGTGGCTCGAACGGGTTGTCGACACCGGGCGGTTCCCTCACGCCCCTGCTGGAAAGCACCCGGTGGCGTCGTTCGAGCCAGAGGTACCGCGTCGTTTTATTGCGCTGAACTTGTGGCCACCCCCAGGCTCCACCGAGTCCCTTCCCGTCAGGGACCCTAGACGGTACAAGCCGCAACGTCCGGGCCTTGTTCAGAGGGGGCAGACAGACGGACGAGTCAGCGCACTGTCGCCCACTAACCGGATCAGGATGTCGTTCGCGGGCCAATCACATTTGCCGTAGCCGACTTCATCACCTCATTATACACTAGACTGGAGGTGCTCGACGCGATGGAGAAGACGGGTTTCGATGGCTGATGGATGACTGCTGATGCTCTTGGAGGCGCCGAGGGGTTTCGGGGACGCATAAGTTTCCGATGTAGGCATGAGCCAGGCCATTGTCCCGAGAGACTAATGTACAGGGCATGGAGGCTTCTTCTCTCAACTCGCGTAGTGCTCAGTTGGATTTGTGCTTTCCAGCGGCAGCATCGCCCGGAGAGCGTTACAGCCAGTGCTGCCATGGTGGGAGCATACGGTCTAGAGGAACCATTAGATCTTCCGTAGCATGCACGTATGCCAGGAGTGGGTGCAACTTTCTTGACAAAAAACCCGCGTCTGTTCCTGACTGACCTGAGTGCATGGCAAAATTATAGGAGCCGATCCGTGGTAGGGATCTCGAGACAGGAAATGCTCGTATTGCCAATTCTTCAACAACGCCGCCGCCACCAAAGTAAAGTTTAATTCCCCCGTCAGGAGATGTCTCAGGACTTCAATCATACCGCACTGGGTGTAGGGCCGGCCGTCCTCCGAGTATGGTTCCTGCCGGGCTTTATAATACGTGACGGTCCCCGAGTTCTCTACGTTGGCAGTGATCGACTACCTGAAGAATCCATTGACATTGGGTCAACAACACGAACATCATGTCTGAGCCCAGCTTTACCTCTGCGAACACCGTCGCTCCGGCGGCGACCGGGAACCTGGTCGACCTTCACTACGTTGTGTTTGGTGTTGGCTATGGCGTTTCCACTCTCCTTCTTTTTTTGCGGCTTTACCACAGATATCATTCTCATCATCTCAGGCTAAGCGACAGTAAGTGATCACGCAGCCGAAGGACGTACAGCAGAAAAGCATAATTGACGTACTATACCCAGTGTGGGCGGCCTTCTCCTGGGTAAGTAAGAGATAGGAGTTTGTATTCATTATATCAAGGGCTGATTCCGGCACACCAGGCTTTTTCGTCCGTCATGCAAATCCTGATGATAGGCAAGTATACTGCCTTAGTGACGGAGCGAAGAAAAAGTGCTAACAAGGCCGACGTAGTCGCAATATCCATGGGTACCATGTGCTTCCCGCGAGCATCCATTCCAGACGATCGATTTCGGATATACGTCGAGGTGCGTACCGCGACCTATTCAGACGGGACAACCATGGTTGACAAGCAGTCACAGCTCAGTTACAATGCGGCGCCGGCGTTCATGTTGACCATTGGCTTTGCGAAGGTGTCCATGCTCTGCTTCTATCTAGAAACGTTCTCCCCCAATACGTGGTTAAACAAGGCTGCAAGAATCACACAAGGTGTTGTGATTACGACCACAGTGGCTATCACTCTGTTACTATACCTCTCGCGCCTACCGAGTCTATCACTCGATGCTGTGGCCCTCTTCTTGGCAACGGCTGCCTCGAACATCATCATGGACGTTGTGTTGCTGATCCTCCCAATGCCCGCTCTGTTCAACCTCCAGATGGCACTCAATACCAAGCTTTCCATCGCGGGAATATTCGGTCTGGGCTTACTGTACGTCGTCATGCACCATAGCTTCGTATGAGAACTGACGTAGATCGCAGAACCACTGTCACCTCCATCCTCCGGCTATATCTTCTCATCCAGATTCAGGGCAGCGAAGACCTAACGTGGGACGCCGCGCCGGCCAATATCACTTCGTACGTTTCGCGGAAGTACAACCTGCAATACTCACTGACGGACGAAAGGTTTCTCGAAGTCAATCTCCTTCTAATCTGCACTTGTGTGCCCGCTGTGCGCCAATTCTTCAAGAACCTCAAGCGTCATTCGTCCACTGGGAATCAACCCAACTTCACAAACCGGGCCTCGGGGACAAGACGGTCATCTCTGGAAAGCTCGAGTCAAGTTCAATTGCGCGAGTCCCAGGATTCTAATGTAGAATTGGGAATAATTGGCCCGAGAAGTCAATCAAGCGGCGCGGGTAGTGCAAGAGCTGATAGCGCTTGGAGCGAGCCGGTACAGGAGAAAAAGGTCTTCAGCGCATCTCTGTATATTTGATAGCATCAGGCGACAAAACAGTAGGGGCTTGGGCCATCATACCGGTGCGAGCCTGTCTGTCTGCTGAGTCACAAACGTCTCTGACCGAATTTACCGCCAGATCACAGCTATGATCACTCGGAAATGTCTCTTCGGTTCTCTCCTACTTGCTTCGGCAATATGAATGTAGCCAGACGGAGCCAAACTCCCTATCTGGACAAGTTGGCCGAGGAAGGGTAGATTGCATGACTACCGAACCCAGTCCTGCCGGCCGCTGCACGTATGCCACCATTCGGCTCCCCCGGTTTCGCTAGCGTCTACCCCGAATGGTCTGACAACGTCAACAATACCCCACTCCTCTGCAATAGAGCCATGGCATTGAATTCCAGAAGCGAGGGTCTCCACTGCCCAGCATCAGCGTCTGTGGTGGCTGTCCCAGGCCTCGTATCGTCAACATGACCATCACTCCTCTGTGTTCAGGCGGTGAGCAATCGTGAGCACTTCAGCTAGATGCCTACGACTGGGTACGGGAGGATTTGCGAAGTCGTGAGTATAAAAACCCGACTCTTTTCCCGTCCCTTCTGACCTCTACAATCAATCACGGTCTCCTTCTTCCGCATCTCTCGAGCAACTATGCAAATCTTTTATCTCGCGGTCGCATTCATCCTAGCGGCTACCGCCATCGAATCAGCCGTCGTTGAAAGCTCTGAATTCAAATGTGTATGTCGACAATCCACACACCACGTTATCTCATACTAACGCTAGACTGAAAGTGTCTCGCTCTCCTGAAAGACGATGTACTTTCTGGAAAGGTTTTGACTCCGTGCAATGAGGATTTCCACCATCGCTTGGAGTCGTACTACTCCGCCAATGCGGCTGAGCCACCTCGCTGCATGGTGTTGCCTCAGACCGCTGAAGACGTCGCCAGGACCATCCAGATCATATCTGCTCGACGCTGTCCCTTTGGAATGAGAAGTGGGGCTCACTCGGCGTTTAGCGGTTCAAATGGGCTCAGGGGTGGCATCACAGTCGATTTGGGTGTGTAACGCCTCTTCATCTGGCATCAAAGCTCACATGAGATAGGCCACATGAACTCGACCGAATATGACCCGAGCACCGGCATCGCTTCCGTCCTTCCAGGCTCGAACTGGGGCAATGTATACTCCGCTCTGGATCCGTTCGGTGTCACGGCTGTTGGAGGACGAGCTTCTGTCGTCGGGGTTGGAGGTTTTACTACGGGCGGTGGGGTATGTGTCCTCTGCCCCTCTGCGTGCAAGACCGTCGCGGACCGAGCAAAGACCAGTTCTCCCCAACAGAAGAAGACTGACTCTCGACAGTACTCTTTCCACAGCAACAGGAGAGGATTCGCCTGCGACAATGTTGTCAACTTCGAGGTTGTTCTCGCCAATGGTTCCATTGTCGACGCCAACGCGTACGAGAACTCTGGTCTCTGGAGAGCTCTCAAGGGGGGCTCGGGAAACTTTGGTTTCGTCACACGGGTTGACGTCGGTACGTGGTGGATGATATCGTGACGTGATCCCACCTAACGAGGCGCATTGATGGCTGACCTTTCCACAGAGGTCGTCCGTTCGACCCAGATATGGGGCGGGATCACAACATACGACCTGAGCAAGACAGGCGACGTGGTCGACGCTTACGTGAATTTCGTCAACAACATGGAAGAAGACCCGGCCAGCCAGGCCATCGTGACTCTGCTGTATGGCCAGCAGGGGTTGAGTCTCGTCGCAGTATTAACAAACAGTGACGCGACAAGTACCGCGCCCGCCTTCCGAGAATTTGCCAGCATTGCCAACGTCTCAAGCACAGCTCGTGTCGGATCTGTCGCAGAGATGGTTCCTGAGTTCACTGGACCAACTCCCCTAGGACTCTAGTACGTCTCGTATCGAAGTTCACCGAAGGGGCAACATGGCTGACCATGACACAGCGCCAATTGGAGGACAGGCATGACCTCGCACAGCGCCGCTGTTATGGATTTTGTTCTTCGTACCGTGCCTGAATACACGGAGAGAATGCAACTCGCAGCTCCAGCCTCCAACTTCGAGCTTCTCACTCAATTCCAGCCTGTGACCAAGTCGATGGTGACCCATGGCGACGAACGAGGTGGCAACGTCCTCGGCCTTGGGAGGGTGGTCGCAGACGGTCCGGCTCTCATGTGGCTCCTAGCACTCACGGTGGATACCGCAGAGAACCAGAATTTGATCTTTCCTCTCTTACTCAAACTTGAGCGTGTCATCAACAAGTTTGCTGATGATGAGAAACTCCAAAAGGACTGGGAGTTTTTGAACTACAGCGGTCTCGATCAGAAACCACTCCTGCACTATGGCGAGGACATAGTCCACTTTCTGAGGAACGTTTCGTTGGAATACGACCGAAACCGAGTTTTCCAGGACCTGCGGAAGACGGGCTTCCGGATTCCCATCTAAGTCCTACACGATCGGCGGGCTTGATGCGGAGTGAACAAGAATGACCGCAGCGTTTCAAGTACACAGATGCCAAAGAGCAGGCTATTGCTTGCTTGGCTTTGACTGATAAAGAGAAAATATGACAGTAATAGATGATAGACACATGGGACCATAATATGAGTTATTATAAGATATTGACCCTGAGCCGTCTGTGGAGAGCTGCGCATGCACTCGCACTGCCCGATTGACATAAGGGTGCTTCAAATGCCACGTTGGGCTTGTGTCAATCTCTCATCTTCACGATGGACATTTTCATGATTTGTGATTCACATAGATGATATGGAAGTAGCACTATCACGGATAAAGAAATTGACATGATCTTGAGACAATCCGTCATCAAGTCTCGTGAGGTGCTAGGGATGAAGTCGGCATGCGTGGACGTTCGATGCATGCGAACCAAACTCTAGATCGGAACAATCAACGTGCCAAAGCCTCGAGGACCGCACCAATGGTGCAGAGTCGATGTTGAAATCGCACAAGCGTGAGAGTCTGCCAAGCGAGACATGCTCCAATCTATGCTCCTCACAACATACGAGACGAGTTGTTCTTTCGATAGGTGCCACAATCTGTATTTGAATGGAGCGCTGGGGACGTCTGAAGGACCATCCCCAAGAATCATAGCGGGGGAGCTTCGATGTGGCGCGGATTTCGCAACTGCAATTAAGAGTCATATTTTTCCAAAACATCTAGCTCAAATGCAATGAGTCATCTGTGGATTTTGAGTATGTCAGGATCTTTGTGGTCTCCGTATGTCTCGGTAACCGAATCGGCGAAGAGCAGGTCCAGAACGACGCAAATCCGTGAAGTCTCGGTAATGAGCTTTGGCTGTGTCGCTTGCATGTCGCTAGACAGTGACTGTCTTAAGAAAGCAAGCACTGGTACATACACAGATACCCGGGACGCGCGGACGTTGGGATGCTTGCATGGCCAGCGGCACACTATCGAGTTTTCGGGCGCTACTGAGTGGGAATACCGCAGGTCTCGCTTGGCGGGCGGATTGGCATCAAGACCTGCCGGGCACACCCAGGGGTAGGATGCGAATGCCACGAACGACAATTCTGGCTGATGTGTAAGTTCCTTGCTTGCTAACAGACTTCAAGGTAAGTTTCCTAAAGTCCTGGATGGCTTAGGTCGGTGAGTCGGGTAATGCGTATATGTACGTATTGCGAGCAAGACGGGGGTCATGGTGGCTTGCTGGCCTACCTTGTAGCAGCATTAGCTCCAGAAGCTCCGGCAGGGGTGTTTATGGGCCGAGTAACCGCCCATCAAAACCATCTACTTGGCAGGAAGTCTTAATTTCGTTTCTGGAGGTAGACTAGGGTGAAAATGGGAAGAAGGCTGGGAGATACAGCGGCGACGAGCATGCCGGTGTCAGAAACTTGGCCGCGAGTACCCATGGTTGGAGCGATATGAAAAGCACCTAAGGGTTTGAGGGACAACATTCAAGGCCAGACTGGCCAGCATCCTCAGACTGCTGGACTCATTCAACGTGAAACTTACATTATACCACTAGCGTTGAGAGTCCGGAATGTATCACGGATACTGTTATCTGCGTCATCGTACCAAACTAAGAGAAACCCAGGATTCAGGGCCTAAGCATGTGCCTTGCAGACGACAGTGTACCTGAATCCCGGGGTCTTTGGACTGAGTGCCTCGTTACTACCAGCACCTATTCCTCTCTGATTGGTCGGAGCCTCGACGCCCTTAATATAAATAAGCAGCGTTTTCCTTGCCTCGGGACTTTGCTGGAAGTCGTACAAGCCACAGGCTTCTCGATACGAAGGCGAACTCTACCATGTCAGTAAGCTCGCAGCTCTCTATAAGTACAATCTCATGATCTGCCAGGACTTGCCAGCGCTGCTGGAAACAGAAACCGGCCTACGAAGGAGGTCAGCTATGCAAAGAATGCGTATCTGCAGACGAACCACGAATCGTAAAAGTGAGTCGAGGTCTTAAGGACTCTCTGATCTGCTTTGTTATCCCTTCACGGTCTTAAGAAAGTAAGGACTCGAGTTAGACTAGCAATAAAGCTTATTCATTCTCCATAGATATGCGATCAATGTTTTACGTCCAAGACGAGATGCAGCTCGGGATCGCCATGCCAACGCTGCCAAAATCGAAGGATTAAATGCTCTTATCGAAGACAACATAGAGGCCCCGTAAGGTCACGGACTACCGGTCGCTTCAGGGCACTCTTGCCACGGTCCAATGATCAACTCGTATCTGTTGCAGCCTCCGGAAGGGACGCTCCTTTACACACAAGATCCATGACTTTTGGTGTGGAAGCAAACCAATCCAAAAGCGAAGTCGGCCCAAAACGCCCAGACCAAGGATATCAACCCGTCCCAGGACCGCAAGCGGTTGACCACTCGAAACCCTTCTTATCACGAACCATCGGTCACTTGGCAGCCGATATAGCCTCCGAAGAGGGCGCCGCACTGCATCCAGAATTCGAGTCTGGATGTAGAATGATCCATTGGGTGGTATTCCAACGATTTACCCCGAGCGGATTGGCTTACAATGGTTTGAAGGAAGACTATTGTGTGCCCCTCCATCTTGTAGATGGTTTTGGTGACTCGATGCTTCAAGCTATGAAGAATTCACGCCGCATGCTTCCGGAGCCAGGTTACAATCAAGACTATCAGGTTGCTCTGATGATGGCATTCCCAGCGTTCGTCATGTAAGTGAACCGTTGCCCTTCGTCGAGCCAATTTGACTGAGAAATAGTCGGATCCATTACGTCGCTTATTTGAATTCCCGGCCTTTAAATCCCTTTTTGTATTTATGCGACTCGGACTTCTACTCCAAAGCCAATGCCCCTCTCACTTATCATTGCTCAGAGTAAATGCGTACATCCCCAGCCAGGATATTATGGCCGACGGAAATACGCTGCACGGCTTGTCGCGCAAGTCTTCGCTTCCGTCATTTAGACTCTCCGTGCCCGGCCGCCTAGTCCATCCTAGCAAAACACGGATGCCGGGCTGTCGTTGGATAGATGTCATTTTAAGAAGATCGCCGGCTCTGGACAGAAGGAAGCTCCTGCCTCTCCCTACAACCCACAACGTCATCAAAATTCGATCGCTCGCCAATTCAGTTACGCCCTCGCTGCCAGCGACTCGACTTCAACAAAAGCTGCCGAGACAAAGGTGACGATAATAAAGAAAGCTAGCCATCCCCAAGTCCAAATCGATCGACGCATCACAGACAAATATGGTACAGCGCAGGTGGAAAAGTTATTGAAATCGTCTTGAACAAGTGGCAACTCGTCGTCCTTTCAATCTTGATAGAATAGATCCGTTACGAAAGGCCATTCAATACGAAACAAATTCAGAAACCGTGATGTCGAACGCACCTCTAGAGCACGATAACAACCGCAGTGGTGAAGGACAATCGGTCAGTGTCGCCATCTTGGACGACAGCGTCCCGTGTTGATACAGGTCTATCGCGGCTGGGTCCTGAGGACATGGCCCTGCCCCTCCCATTGATCTCCCCGGCTGTCCCCCGCTCTTTTTTCGTGTGATAAAAAATAGTCAGTCGGGAAGAGCTGACATAGGCGGCCCCCGGTTGTTTACCACGACTAGTATACCACTTCTTCTCCATATACTTGTCCTTTCAATGTGTCGTACTTTGTCTTGTTATCACTATCCCGAACATTGCAAGACATGCAAGTTGAGAAGGACGAGTTCTTTGGAGCCGCCATGCAGTATCTCTCACATCTCACTGGCCAACTTGACAGCGTGCTTCTACTGTAAAGCTTCAACATATCTCGATATGTGGCACCACTGAGCCTTGTTCTTTCCCAAACTCCTAGTACCCCTGATTCTGGGATCAAGTCGATTTTCCTCTGCTTCCTCTTTTTCTGGAGGTTCAAACTGAGTGAACCAAGAGGTGAGCGGCGGCTGATATCCGTCCGCTCGAAGTTCACCACCACAATACCTCCACCCCCCACGCTGTTGTTGCGTAGCATGTTGCGTGGCTCTGCATCGCCATGAAGAACACTCAATTAAGTGACTTTCTTATGCGCCTGGGCAACTGCGTCAATGCCCGTGTTGACTGCTTTCTTAGTGGGGTCGAACAGAGGCGTTCCAGTCCAACTGGGGAACAAGACATGCTTGTATACGCCACTGTCGTAGTATAATGACAGAATTAGATTTTTCCGTCCCAATCAGACGAAAAGGTGTTCTCCCTGAATCGGGCGAAGTGGATTGTATACCTCATTCTCATGGCGGGGGCGAGCCAGGCCCAACGTCTCAAAGCCTTTGGCAACAAGAGTGTATCCATGAAGGACGTCCTGACTTTGAAGGGTGAGCCAATGAAACCAGATAGACGAAGTGGTACATCATCGGCACTGAAACCACAGTCTTTTGCTAGCTGTATATGGATTGATCGGGCTGGTTGAGGTGCTGATGGCTGTGAGGCTGGGAATTTGGGCGGGGTTTAGCCGTGAGCCAGCCGTTCACTAATTCAGGCAGCCATTGCAGCGTACAAGACAGGCGATCTTTCATGTTCATCTGCTTCCATTGGCGATACTAGCGACTTTCCTGTACCTGTCTACTAGCCGAGCCCGCCCTCGACTTCGTGTGTGCCCTTTCGCCACTGAGAATTAACGGTATCGTCTCGCTGTTTTGCGTTGCTGTCGGTTCGCTTCTTCGAGACCGTGCCTAAATCGGCGAACGATTGAAACCTCGCCAGCGTTCTAATATGGATACGCGCGCGCATCCTTTGCCCTTGCGCACTGCTTCGGGTACGTTTCTTAGCACACTTTCGTACTCCATATCACAGGTGTCAAGACTCGGTTGGAAACGTGAGATGAAAATACAGAGGTGGCGCTTTCTGGTGGGACAAAGGCGACCAAGCATCGCTGGAAGGAACTCCTTACGAATATCCCCAGGGGCTCGAAAGAAAACACCTCTCATGGGGGGGAACTTCCATAATTCTGGAGACATTTCAACTTGTTTAGCAACCGCTTGAAGAGAGCCAAATTGATTGGCCGTCCCCTCAAACAGTGACAGGAAGTATAGGGTCATTTTGGAACGTTCACCAATGGTTCAACAAATCCACAGACCGGATGTTTGAGGCATCAATGGTCGCTATCCCCTGAAATCGTTTTCAGTGAGCGAAAAGAAACCAAGCTCGGCTCAATAACCGAAATCTAGTCGACATGTGAACAACGCCGGCTGCACGACTGACCTGAAGAAAAGAGGATGGAGGCAAACCCTACTTGGGCGAAAGACCTGCATCATCAGGATCGGAACCATATTGGGCGTTCTTGTAGCTTGATTGACGTTTCGAGTGGGACGCAGGTGTGCCGGCCAAGGCCGAAGTCTCACACCCGACAATTGTCTGGATGTTGCAGATAAGATGTTACCATTCTACTCAGGCCAGATCGATTCCTCGTCGTCGGCGAGCACACAGTTGTTGTCAGGTTGAGTCCTCACAGGCTTTTGGAAAGGATGGATTATATTCAGCGTTCATTGGCTAGTACTCAACGCCACCCCCTCCATGTGGCTCAGGTGCGCCACCCCACCAAAGATTGGGACTTGCGTTCTTGCAGTGAAACAAGGCTTTTCGAGCTCGGCACGGCGGCGTGATCGGAAATCGAGGGGGCAGGTCGACCTAGGTGCGGTCAAGAACACTCAGAAGTAGCCTTAGGACAGTTGTTCTATTACTGGGGACCGGGAACCCGACGGCGTAAGGGCGTCATCTTGAATCCATGCAAGACGCTTATAGCCTACTTCATCTTTGCCAGAGAGACCACAAGGGACATAAATGAAGTGAGGTTCGCAGTCAGTACTGAATCACTGACCCTTCGAGTCTTGGAGTCGTCGGTGGTCAATCAACCTCCTAACTGGAAGCGAGAGAGGTGCAGAGATAAGGCGCCGTCGTGGAGGGTGTCGAGGACTGTCAAGGGTCGGTTTCCATTTAAATCTACTCACTAGCGACGCCAGCTACTGAAGCACCGGGCACATAACGGGCCGTCAACAGACTCTTTCTGACCGCAAGCCGCCGACTGATACCAAGCATGAACGGCACGCCTCGTCCCTACTAGTCTCATAATAAGCTTGCGAGGTTATCTCTTGGCCCATGAGCCTTGTCCATTATACCGGGCGGGATCCGCCAGCAAGCAGATGATAGTACATGCCGGCATAGAAAACTACGTGGCAGGGCCAACATAGAGGGCTATGGAGATGAGAAGGTACAGACCGAGTAGCATAGCGCCTTCTAAGTAGTTGGACCTGCCGTCCTGCACAGTGTACGCGATCACTAACACAGAAAACAGGAAGATGATGGCTGGAAGGAGTCCGAATTGCAGAGTCATCGGTTCACCGAAGACCCATGCGATGATGATCAAGAAAGGCGTGACGACAAGCGCAATCTGGATGCTGGACCCCATGGCAATGCCTAAGGCGACGTCCATCTTGTCTTGAGTGGCCATTACAACGGCCATGGCGTGTTTGGCTACGTTGCCGACGAAGGGAACCACAATAAGCCCGATGAAGGCCTTACTGAGAACGGCGGCCTCCACGACTGGCCCGATGCTCTCCACGAGGTTGTCGGCACAAAATGCCACTAGAGCGGTGGTAACGCCCAGCACGGCGACAGCGGACGTAGGGCTTAGTACGGGGTTCCCTGTATCAGGTGACTCAGTCTCGGGTTCGAACAAGCTAGGGTGGGTTCGCAGCTGGAACACCAAATAGAGGACGTAAAGAGACAGGATAATGAAAGCTGTTCCGCGGGATAGGACTAGAATGCTGCGCTCCTTCTCGAAACTGTCGTCGTTCCCCAACACAGCAGAGAGCTGCCAGCCGGTGTTAGTCACATTGCGCAGCAGCGAAAGTACCGGGGAAGCACTTACCACTGTAGGAATCAGAAGAGACGTCAAGGAAAGAGCGATGAGGGAGCAGAATATCTGCGCCCTTCCAGTGGCAAACGTCTGTTCGGTACCTTGGCCGGTGATTTGGTGGCGCATGTTGACGATGCCTCCGAGAAAGAAGCACATCCCCGTGACCGAAAGCAAATCGTAGAGAATAGACCCAAGCATGGACATCTGGACAACGTCGATATGGCCCTTCCTTAGAGCAACGATACCTATGACAACTTCGACCGCGTTTCCGAACGTAGCGTCGAGTAACGCGCCCAGCACCTGACCGCACCTTACCGATACTTGCTCGGTCGCGAACGAGAGAACTGCGGCAAGAGGAATGATGGCAAGGAAGTTGATGGCGAATACGGCAGTCGGCTCCCAATGGAGTGATCTGGCGACGCCAGAAAGGGGCAGCATGGGCAGAAGGAGATTGAGTTTAGCTGCAGCACAAGTGACTTGTGAGAATGAGAGTGCATTGTCGGAGGCCTCGCCAAACCGTGGGCAAATGGGTCACTCACAGCTGCAGAGCGACGCCTTCGTGACGTGCCAGGTTTGACACAAGCACTTGACGGCGACGCCAGATAGATACTTGGCCGTGACATAGATGGAGTGGTTGCGGGCGTTGAACGTCTCGTTGGGATCGCGATTGTTGTATGATACAAGCAGCGGCGAGTTTTCAGCCCCGCTCCTACGTCCGATGAGGTTGGAGCGGGTTTCTACTACTCCAGACGGTCCGCCGTCATTTTGGACGATTGGATCGATGGATAGTGTCATTGTCATCGGCCAAAATCAGTTGATCAAGTAGAAAACGTTCCTCTTTGCAGTCGAGGGCTTTGTACTAAGGCGTAGGTCAAGCGTAGATAGGTAGTGGGTGATGTTGGCCGGAGACATGGCATGGCTTCGATGGGGCGAGCCTCTAGATTTAATGTGTCGTGATCTTGGGCATAAGAGTTCGTTCCACCCCTGGAAATGTTTGGACGAGCACATCATGGCTGCGGTAAGGCAGAGCAGGAGAAAGCCTGTCTTGAGACGCGCCAAATGTATTTGATAGGTTTGCATTCATGACATGGAGAACAGGGGGCGTATCAAGCTGTCCAGGCAGCAGCAGAATGGAACGTGAGAATGTGGTCTTGGTGGGAGGCCCGTGGGCGTCGCCCCTCAACTGTTTGCCGGGGGAGGCCATCTTTGAGCAGCAGCTCGCGCGTATTCACTTCACGGTCATACACCTATGTGTTGCTATATCGACGCCGCAGGGTCGGCCTGGGTGCCCCGATGAGAACGAACTTGAGGTGCAGCCAAGTGGAGTGTCTACACTACACGCTACAAGGGTGCCTGCAAAGGCACGGTGGATCCGACGTGCTTGAGGTCCAGCTCACGATCGCCCACCGTAGTTGAGCGGGGGTTCTTGGCCAGCGCGGCCGCCCGCCTGATGGAGGGTAGCCAACCCCATCGCTGCATGTCCCTGCCTCTGCGAGTGACTTCGACTACAGTTGTGCTCGGATCAGGACACCCACACCGCCACGCGTGGACGAGACCTCTAACCTCGGTGCAGGGAATGCTGAAATCTTAGCACTTAATCCCCTTGCCAGGAGCGCGCAGATCGAATCGTTTGACGCCTAATCCTGGACGACGAGATGGGCAGTACGATGAAAGGGAGGGTTGTCTTGGTCAAGTATCTGCATTGTCACGACCGCCAAGTCCAAGCTTCGCATGACCAGAAGCTGTGTCCGACTACATTGCCTTGCTTTTGATGTCGATATGCCTTCTCCGAACCTCACTTTACCGATGGCTGAAGCTTGTCGTGGTCTGTAGAGTCGATGCTGTTCTTGTCAAACTTCTCCGACATGGCGCCCGTCCCTTTTCGTCCCATCCACGGCATCACTGCCGTCGTGGCTCCATCCACCAGTGAAGTGTTGGGTCGCTCCCGTCACCTTGGCCACTAGGTCGACAACGGAACTAACTGCAACTTCGGTTTTGTCAATGTCGAATGTTGAGAGCAGTACCATCCAATGATCAAAATTGTCTTGTAGTTCAATTGATGCCAGAAACACATGGGGCACTTCCCACACCGACACATCTGGCGGAGCATTCGAACAAATACAATAGGGACGATGATGGTCGTCATCAGACATGAGTTCGGGACGAGAAGTATCACCACTCCCTTTGCGGCCATGGAGACATAAGAACAACGCCACTTCTTCTCTCAAATGGACCTCTTGCCAGAGCTTACTCCAGCGGTCTGTTTCTATGTTCGGACAAGTAGGACCCTTTTAGGTGATCCGTCTCGTATGTGATGCAGACCGCTGACAAAGACTGTGGTTCCCAGAGCCAAATGGCATGACATTTGAGAGGTGTGCTTCGTGGAGTGCTCGCCCGAACGACGAATAGGTCAGGGACACCCCATCATGCAATCTGGCTGCTAATGAGTCGGTGGTCACCAGACACAGCCCACAAGCTAGTCCCCGCTCTGGGAGTCGACTTCCATCCTGGAATACTGCGGCTGGCGTGGAGTCCGATCTTGTTCGCTACCTGGATTCGAAACCATTGCTCCCTCAACATAGCCCCGCAAAGACGATTCTCCATCAGTCACTGCAACTATCAAAAGATCCCTCTTGTTCAAAGCACCACCCCCCTCTCTCTCTTTGTAACACCGATACTTCACTTTCAAGTGAAGCTTTGCGGCGTTTCAAGCATTCTACCCGCCTTCTTAAACGGTCCACTTTGCTTTCCAAACGATCCTTACGTCTGTCTAAGCTGGCGTTTTCCTTTTTCAATGTAGTATTTTTCTGCTCCAACTTTTTGAATTTATGTTGAATACACGCCAAGTGGCCGCGCAGCAGTTGGGATGGCTCTATTTTGCCGTCCAGCATATGAGCCTTTTTCCGGGTTCTGTCAGTATCGTCAGTGCCGATCGGGTCCGGGATGATCGGTAGCCCTTCTGACGTCTCAGCTTCTTTGTAAATAATGCGCCCAAGACTGGGCGACGGCGTCTTGTGTGGGACTTCCAAATCGTCGACCGGCCCCATCGCTCCGTTTCCGTTCACACTCTTTGTCTCGAGCTCTGAGCTCGGCAAGTCTGCCAATTGATTCTGCGACATCTGCAGAAGCTCGTAATGGCGGTCTGGTGATGGCGCAAGGCCTGAGGGATTCCACCTTTCGCCGGCAAGTGGCGAGCCCAGAGTACCATAGTCGACGTCGAACGTCGTCGGTAATCTAACGTCGTCGTTCTTCATTTGCGTTAATATCTTTATTGCGCTGAGATCATCAGAATCGGTGGGGTTGTACCCATCGTGGCCGGCGCTCTGTGGCTTTAGCAAGCTTCTGGGCTTGTCTTTCATATTCACGTGGTCCTGTACGTCTTTTGCCACCTCACGGGCACAGCGTTCGTACGAATCTAGAGATGTGAGCCTTGTGCGAGGTGTCTATAACGTCACGCTCACGAACCTTGTTGTTTGAGACCATAGAAGAACGTAAAATCGGTAGATGCCATGACGTCGAAGCGTGCTTCCGTTGCCCGAGCGTCAAGACCTTTCTGTTGGGAGAATCGGGTGCCCCGTTCGGACACCTACGCAAACGATAGGTGATGCTGAAGCTGGTTCGTGAGCCTACCGTTCAGCCTGATGGCATGGTGAATTTTCAAGGGAAGGTCCCAAGGGGCCTTTTGGCGCGACGACTCTCTTAATGTAGAGTCCCGAGATTGATACCAAAGCTGAAGAAAGCTGAATGCCGCCAGCGATGCGATGATCAAGAACTACCGCGTATGCCAGGCCAATGTGAATTGGATGTGGTGACAAAAACCTGGTAGTCACCAGCCATTCCACATCAACTACCTGTGAGGCTGCTTGGGACATGAGGACAAGCCCGGGGGCAACGAACGATCAAACCGTCAGCAGAGAGAGCAGCGTGACCGGTGCGTGCACAGCGTTTCGCCTGCGCTGTGCCCATCGCTCGAGAACTAGGAGGCCTTCAAAAAATGCAACTTCGCTATTCGTCGCCTTCCGGGGACATCGTTCGCGCGTGTGTGGTGCTGTAATTGGCTGCCTGAATCCAACCTTGTACCCTCACGCAGGGTGGGCGCCTGCAGCCGCCGGAGAGCGTCGACCTTCCGACGGTCAAGGCATGCTCGCCCTTGATGGCTAGGGATGATTCTTCAAACACCTCCAGATACCCACCCTCACGGACCTGACTGCCCAATGCAGACGAGGCACACCCAGCCAAGTTGCTCATATCTCCGCATGGGGACCCCAGCGCGCTGGTACACGGCCAAGGGATGACTTTCACACGACTCGAGGAGGTACACAGACGAGACTCTGTTGGCGAGATGGCGTCGGGTGTCCCATGCCCCTGCACCATGCGGCGACAAGGATGGAGAGAGCACATCCACAGGATCTCTCGCAGTGAATCGAAGAGCAGGGGTATGGGCACGCCTCCCCGGTCCGAATGCCTGCCAACCGCGAACATGGGTACATTACCCAGTAAAAGGGGGCGTGCCTGACTTTCTTCCTGAGCAAGCATTGGCTTCGTTCCCACGCCCCGCTAGGTCTTCAGCCTCCGTGGATGGTGGGCAATGAGCGACCAATCACAATGGGCCCTGTGAACGGCCACAACCCGTCGGTGGATGCGCCAATACGAACTCATACCCTTGTTCAAATACCAGTCGCAAACAAATAAACAATCTGCCAGTTGCTTCCCGTTTTGACCGGTGTGGGCACTCAAGCACAGCGGTCAATGGAACGCATGTTTGCCATGTCCACGTCGACTGCCGCAGCCTCGGGGCCACAGGGCAGCTGCGCTTGAGAAGTTGGCCCTTCGTCCGGGTACCTGCGGTTCGCAAAGATACACCCTGTAGCGCAATAACTCGGCTACATTAAATGGTCTCGCTGGGCGTTTGGTCACAGTCCTGAACCCACTTCAGCTGCAGGTGTCTTGATCGCCTCCTTCGAGCAGAGTTACCGTTGAGTCTGCAAAATTGTGTTACGGAAGCGCCGCCTCTGGTAGAAGCTGGGATTCTCCTCCAGCGGCCAGGACGACAGCACGTCGAGGTGTCGCTGCGCATCGCAATAACCCATCGTCAGTGCCGTTATTGACTCGACTTCGCTGTAGTCAAAACAGGCGTAGCCGTTGCTGGTGGGCCCAATCATCAGACGACTGGATGCCACGCGACTACACGCTAACCTTATCGAATGTGGCATACAGGCCAATGCGCCCGTGTCAGAGCGTCCGCTTGCTGCAGCCCTTCGACTGGGGTGCTGCACACGGATCCAGATCCGTTCATCCCGTAGCGTTCCTTCAGGGAGCGGGTGTCTGCGTAGTGTACATGCACCGTGCTCGGTGATGCAGGGGACGTCAGCGGCCGCCACGTCTGGGCTAACCAGCACACGCCCCTACTCCGTCGCTGTCTGCGAACGACGGAGAATGGAGGGCAAGTAGCACACGCCCCAATCGCCCTCGCGTAACGCCCCTTCACCCAGACGCAGGGACCAGGTTCCGGCCGCGGCGCTGGCCCGGCTTCCGCACCACCGGCGTGGGGCCGTCTGACCCCGCCGCGCCAGGAAAGTCCTGGGACGTCATGCTCACCGGAGTGTGGGTCGCGCGCCGAAAGCGCAGGCCATCACTCCGTAGGTCCCCGACGTATCCCTTGGTGCTGTCTTTTGTACGAGCCCGTCACTGGTATTAGTATTCGAGCGTACGGCCTGCACGATGTAATGTGCAGTGTATCGAATAGTCAACGCTCCTTCCTTTGATGCCATGTCTGCCCTCCCCTACAGCACTCAGGCGGGAACCTGGCAAAAGCGCCTTGAAGGTACGAGTGATTTCTCTGTCCCGCGCCGCCGGGTCTGAACAGCGAATAGATACCTGCCAGGAGGCCAACATCATGCCACCTGTGTTCCAAATCGTCTCCGATCGGCGAGGTAAGCATACGCTGCTGGCTATTTGAGCGGTACTGACTCTTTCGCAGGAGGACGCACGGCTTGGTCTAGCCGGGTGACCGTCCACGGGCGCACGCTCTCGGCCCGGTTCTGGTACGACGGGAAGAACTTGAACAATGCAAGGGAGGACGCCGCAGAAATGGCTCTGAACTACCTCACAGGTTCCGATCCTGGCAAGTCGACTACGATTCAATCGTCGTGACACAAAATCGAGAGGACAGTGCACTCGAAGCATTGCACTCGAAGAATCATCAGCGCAAGATCAGAGCCGGGTCGAGAAAGCAGATTTATGAAATGAGACTGTTCAAGGTTCATACTACTCTTCAAGGTGACTAGGCAATCCAATTGCTTTCCTGCCTTCAGTTCCATCCAACTCAATCGGTCTTCACACACTTGCATCAGCCTACATTCTTTTCACGTGCTCGGCAATTGCGTTCTTCTGGAATTACCCTGGCTTAATCTGGGACTAAGAGATATTTCTTTCAACCGTGTACAACAACGTCGACTCAATTCACTCAATCCATCTCAGCATCTCAGTTGTTACACTCCATATCATGTGAAGCGAGATCGGTGGCAAAGTAACAAACAAACAACATACTCTTTCTTGGAAGATTATCCTGCGTTGCTTGCTTTCATCGTTCGCAAGCCAAACAGATAACACACCACTTCCTCACATCTAATAATCAAATCGTACCAAGAGCCCCCCGATCTTATTCTCTAAACCGCTGGTACTCATCTCCCCGGATGTGATGGCGCTCAGCAGCTAGTCAGCCTGCTGGAGAATCCCCATAATTATAGTGCTTCATCCTATCGGGCTTTACAATAGATGAACTCTCGGTGAGCCTTGACATATGATGTGCTGCTTCCACCGCCTCGTTCCCATCTCGCGGTCGCTCGCGATTCTTGCTGGTTTTGCGAAGAAGTACATGCTAGTGGATGACGGAAGGGCCTTGAAGGACCAAATCTTTATTCGATCATCACCAGCCGCCGTCGGGCAGAAATGCACTGGCTTTTCTCGAGTTCGAATTCAGTTTGGCGATAGAGTGTGGGGTCTTTACATTCCGGAAAGCTTATGTAAGACGCTTGACCCGTAATCACGTTGTTGTCCGGCCATAACCACCTTGCACCCCAAACGTCCCAATCCATAAACAATGGGGAATCTGGATTGTTGCTGGGCAGGAGAGAGTGGCTGAACGGAAGCCGGCTGCTCGCAAATTCCCCTGGTGTCACTGGAGGTCGTTCTTTGACTGCTGATCTGATAACCCTGCTGGTGTATAGACAGGTCTTGTCGGCCGCTCGAAACCTCAGAAATTCCACGCAGAGGCGTCTATGAAAGTGGAGGTTTGGAGACTTTTCTGTAAGGCGCCATCATTTGGGATCGACCTAGACTTTTTCAGGCAAGTTTGAATTAGTATAGATGCTCAACCAAGAAGCCGAAAGCCTTCAAAACGACATTCCCAGCTGCAGAGCTCCAGCCAGATATAAATTCGGAGAGCTTCGGACTCAATGACCACACCTCTCTCGGGACGCCCAAAGCTCCTCGGCATTTCTTCAGGTCAACGCAGGACATCCACATCTACTGACAGATATCATGATTCCTCCGACTTCTTCCAGGCCATGTGCCTTACCCTACAGAAGTGGAAACTTGAACAAGTCGACATGGAACCCATACATATAGGAAACTACGGGGGCAGTCAGGACTACCTTCCATGGTGGAACGAGATCAAAAGCCTCCAGAGCACCTTGCTGACTTTACGTGAGCGGATTTTGTGGACTGACGACGCTTTGGCTTATGGAAGCCCGGGCCAAATCTTCAACGTTGATATAAAGACGTTCTTCAGAACGTGTAATTTCCTCTGTTATCCGATTGTTGCTCCTTGCAACTCCTACAACAAAGTAGGTTAACTCTACTGTAACGGGCCACCTTCGTCTCAGGAAAGATAAGATTCTCCATCTAAGGAAACACATCCGATTTAACACATAAAAGGCTACCAATCAAAGCTGCGGCCGCTCGTCTGCCTGATCCCCGAATCTCGGCTGGTGACTATCTGAATCTCGATATTGAACGACGGTCTCGACTCCGGTGACCTCTGAATCGCTAGTTGCATCTCCTGCTTTGCCTTTCTCTTCATGTGGTCGAACTGTTTTTCTATCCCACCCTTGACGTCGAAATCTAAAATTGCGCCATGACCACTTATATCGAAACGCCACGACTCAATCCGGAAGTCCTTCAGGTCAGTGAAGTCCTGTTTGCCTGTCGTTCGGGTCAAGCCTTCCTCCAGCACTGTCTTGAGTTCAGTCTCCATGTCGGTAAGGGTTTTGAAAGCAAGGTGACCCCTGGGGGTCCACGGTATCCTAAGGTGCACTGGGTACTGGATGGTAATGCCGTAGGTGAACTCAACCTCTGGTGCAGACTGAACTGTCTTGTTCATACCGGACCAAATTCGCGTTCCCTCGCCGCCGAGGATCAACCTATGTGAGACAGGTAAGACCGGATCATAGCTTCTCGCTGCCTGTGCTTCTGCGATCGACTCTTCTTGAGTGGTCGCAGTCGTCCTCTCGATTGGGCCCGTTTCTGCGAGAGCTTGGTCCGTGGACACAGCACGGGTAGTATCTTCTCCAACTGGCGACTGCTGTCCAGCGGTTGCTTTCGAGGCTCGAGAATCTGGGACGGGCTCGGCTTCGTCGGCAATACTAGATTCGACTGAGCAAGTGGAATTAGTTCCGGCACGAGCTTCACTCGCTGACATTGAGGGGCCGTCGGCCGAGTCTGCGTTGTCGTACGGCTGATCATATGAGCTTCGAGCCGGACACTCGGCTACCACGGTATTCTCCTGCTCGTGGCAGGTGTTGGTATTATCGTCCTGGAATGACCTACGGCTCATGTACGCTGTAAGACGTCGTCGATTTCGTTTTGCAGGTGGAGCATCGCGGACAGGGGGTGCGCGTCGTTTCGTAGATCTGTGTATCGATGTTTCCATGCATGGTGTATGCAGGATTGTCGCGGTGGTTACAGGCGCAACATGTATGGTCTCAAGGTGCCCGCCTACAACGTGGCTGGAGACGTCCTTCACCGTACGGTCTGTGTCTTCCGGATTTGGATCGTCGTCTTCGAAGTCTTCGGAGTCTTGGTTGTCCATCGCCTTCGTTGTCTGCCTTTCTCGCTTCTTCGAGTATTTCCCTGCCCAGTAAGTCTGGCGACAAAATACTTTGAAGATCACTTTTCTAATCCTGAAACACACCGATGTTAATTCCTGTCCGACTAGATTCCTATGGTATGGACCCACTCAGTCTCGTTTTTAGGGTACTGTAGTCTGTTATGCTGAGATGCATGTTCGTCGGACGGCCACAGCTGTTCTGCGTGTTTATTCAGAAAGGCATCGACAATGTCACCAAGTTCCTTCTGGTGTTCGGCCAAGTGCGAGTTGGTGAAGCCTTTGCATTCGAGACTTCTGGCGGCTGAATACGTGTTTCTGAATTTTCTGACCTTCGCTTTGATCTTCTTCCTTTCGCCAGGCGTAGTGTAGCCAAGGTCTTCGAATAGGGTTTCGTATGTCGGGATGCTGGACCATCTGACGTAAGACATTTGAGAGCCTGTGATGCAGAGGAATGATTCAAAATGGCGGATAAGTAGGTCTTAAGAAGGGGAAAAGTGAGGTGAAGTAGGAGTCAGTCGACGACCCAGTTGTGCGAGAACGTGGCTCTTATACCTAGAGATTGTATCCGCTCCTGGTGGGAAGAGCACACACACCGGCTAATCAAATTCGTCCTCTGCTACAAGGCAACACAGATCTAAACGGCGGGCAAAGAGGTATTGGCGAAGGAACGGTCGACCGGGACATGGGATCAGCAAGCATTGACGCGAGTCCACCCTTAACCCGGAACCCCACCTGCCTTGCTGTTGCTTGGTTGGGATAAGAGGATGAAGACGGTTGGTAACCTCGTAGTACGGCGGAGTGTTTACCCAAAGGCGCATTTTATGATGTACAAAGACGTCAATAGTTTCTAGATAATAGCTGTCGTAATTACATTGCAGCCGCGCAATATGCTGATGCCGGCGAAAAGCGTACACAACACACTAGAGGATCGAAACAAAATATGGTCAAAAATACCCGGCTTCTGTATCATCCACTCGGTTAGCATGCACCGAGACCAGTTACAGACGAACTTCTTCTCTGAGACTGGTCAGATTTACCCGAGGTGAGAATGCCTCGCTTTGCAACCTCCCACGACCGTGCTCTCCGTCCAAATTGCAGCCTTGTCGAATGCCTCCTCTAAGCCCATCTGTGCTAATCTATTACTACAGATAATTACCTGCCTAGATCTGCCCTCCTCTAGTTATGAACACGAGTTCGGTCAAGGTTACCATGAAATGATACCGTTGGCCTCGGCGTCAGTCGAGGTTATGTGCACCCTCGCTGCCCTCTTGCTGATACCGCGAGCCTTCGCCTGAGGATGGACATCAGAGGTATGATTGATTGTCAAAGGGGTTTTGCTTGCTTCAATGCGTCCTCTGGATGGTCGTCTTCGCCCATATCCGAAATGATCGTCTGTCAAGACCGCAAATGATCCACCGACTGTTCAAAGGGTGAACAGGCCACTGGGGGTATCAAGCTTTTGATTGACGATCTGCGTCTTATCGATTTCTGGCGATGCGGACGGCAGTTGTTGGAAAGGCAACAAGAACGATATTTCGTAGCTTAGCTGAACGTGCTATACTTATTTGACTACAGTGTAGAGTCTCATATGACATTACGTGTTTGCTAGCACTTCTGGATCCTTCCGTGCATCGTCAAGAACCTGCCTCATGGAGGAATAGAGCCCAGGCTCTGAACTGTTCCATTTACGCCCACTAGGAAATACTTCCCTTCGTAGCTTCTTGACCCAGGGTACTAGTGGCTGGTATTGTGTAGTGAAGCTCTCCGTAATCTTTTGATGAAAGTATTGCTCGTCAGCAACTACACCCATCTTGAGCTCAGCCAACGTGTCATCGCTCTCGTAGTTCCACCTATCAAACCCGGTCGGGCCAACATCTTTGCCATCTGCATCATAATGAATGCATATCCAGAAAAGCACCCAGAAAAACGACTCCAGGTCGTGCATGAACGAATGCTGCTCGCCGAGCAGCGCCCCGATTGCCATAAACGCCCGCGTACCAGTCTTTCCCTTTGCACCAGAGGATCCTTCTCTTGGCTCTCGAATGGCCAGGTCAAGATCAATCAAGAAGGCAGGCCAGGATGGGTTGCGACTATCCTCATTGATCATGAGATTGTTGATGGATATGTCTCGATGGAGAATGCCTGCCTTGGACAAAGACTCGTGAGCGTCAATGCAGCATACCAGGGCAGCAAGCAATGCTGATCGAGAGCTCGCCTCGTAGATGGGTTTGCCGTAATCCCGGAGAATGATGCGCCGATGAACCCGATTGGGTGGGGTGCTTCGCACCTTTGTTGGAGACATGGAGCAGGACCGCTTGCTTGGGGGCAAGGCGGAGTCGATTTGGCTGGAGGGCCGCTTCTTGCTGCTGCCGGGACGGCCCTTCCGCGGGTCATCTTTTACCATCTTGCTTGGTGGTATCTGTCGTCCCGGCCGGTAATTCGTCGCTGCCGTAACATCAAGACCACGTCGAACGTTGTTCCAGATGTCATCCTCTGTCTCACGAATCCGGACCGTTTCGTGGTGATAATACCGGGCCACATTTACAATGCCTTTGTCCGTCACCTCACGCAGAAGATCGCCTTCCTCATCGCGCTCGGGATATTGCCATGAATCCTTGATGACAAGCGGCGTTTCTGGATGTCCTTTGGGGTGGGCTTTCCAGCAAGTCACAGCGCGGCCAGCCACACAACGCGCCCGAAGGATGACCCCATCAATGACAATCTGCTCGGTAGAACCGTTCCGCGGAATCTTGATAAATCGGTCGTTGTCCGACACCATGACCGTTGGATCAAACCCTAGGCCTTCCTCATCCATCCACAGAAATCCAAGGACCACCGACACAAACTGCAGGCCGTCTTTGTTGATGTCAAACTGCTCTGATGCGAGGGCTCCAAGCCGGTCAAAGGCCCACACCCTCATGAGAGATCCACAGAGCGTGAAGCCCATCACAAAGCGTCGGGTGTCCTGTGCGGCTAGCACTTCCCTCGCATATCTCCCAAGGTCGATCCAAGCTTTGGAGGCGGTGTCGGCAGACGGATTACTCTTTAGTTCTCCGGGTACTAATATTTGCTTCCAGTGGTATGGAGGTCCCTTTAAATCATCGACAAACCCAACATCCAGTCTGCGGTCCGCCGTCGAACCATGCATCGGCGTGTTGGGCTGTATTAAAAGGCTCCGCTGATGTGTCGTATTGGACTTCTGGGCTTTTGAAAGTAGCGCCAGCGTCTTTACGATGTCGGCAAGCCACTCCAACACGCTTTTTTCGTTCGGATCCCGAGGCCATTCCCTCCAGCCATTTTGAAATACAGGCTCGCGGCCATCAAGGCACTGATCGAAAACCTCCTTGGATGCAGCTTCTAGTCCGTCCAATCTTCCAAAATACGCATCTCGGAATCCGGGAAGTCCCACGTACATAGTGCCTAGCTCCTCCTTCAGTATATCGTCAACGTATCGGCGGTGTTCGGATGAGTTCGTGAAACTGCTCGTGCTTCGCAGCCATGGTGTTTGTTGAAGCGAGGAAGCTATCCTTCGGGGGGGTGGCGTGGTTTCTGTAACGGCACTATATGCTTGATCCCAGATGGTGGCATCATCGAGTTTATGAGAGCAAGCCGCTTTCAGAAGTGGTTTGACGCGATTGAAGTCGAAGCTGTCGGAGACTGCGGCCGAGATAAGTCTGAGGAGATCACTTTGTATACTGCCGCAGCCCGATTTCGATGGTAGAGATATTGAAAGGACGTGGCTTTGCAAGGCAACCAGGAGAGGGAGGGTCAGGTTCCGAAGATCTGTGAATAATTTAGAGGGGTTAAGCAGCGAGAGCCAGGGCTCGTACCTTCCTGGCCGAGTTGATCTACTGAATCTGTAGAATATGGCGTCTTTTCCCTGGTGCATAGGGACTTGAAAGTGCTGCGAACATCATCAAGCCCATTTCCAATGGGATTGCGCTTGATCTGTTCTGATAATCCGGTCATGGCAGATGGTAAGTGGTCGTCAGTCAGCGGATGGGGATTCGCGGGCTTCTGCATCTTTGGTCGGCGACGCGGTTGTCGGAAACTTGATATTCCGAAGTCAGCAAAAACACTGCCCAATCAATGGTTCAAGGGCAAGCCCCTCTTCACGCTAATCTGATTTGAGTTTTCTGGAGAGCCCAGACCATAGCGAAATAAACAGTCCGGGGCAACAATCAGTGTACCCATTGGACGTGGAGCCAAGGACCGTCCAATGAGTCGGTGATCACTGACTTTAGGATAGCATCGATCATTCGCCCCTCAAGGCACCCAGGCGAATCAGCTTCGGCCCAAATGCATGTCTCGATTTGCTTGCTGGATTGACAAACGGATTGGCACCTTGGTTAGCGCCACTGGAGCACGGGGGTTTCAAGACATGGCAGGCTGGAGAACTACTGTTTGTACACAGTAGCTCGATATACGTAGCCGATGCCCCCGGCACTGCCAGCTCATCGAGCGGAATGTCATGCAGTGCATAGCGAGAGTGCGCGATTGGCCGGGAAGCATACGGATGCCGACACAGCCTCAGCGCAACTTGGCTAGAGGGACCTGCATCTAAGCGCGCGCGTACGGCACAGTATTGCGAAAGGGAAGCTTGCGTGGGAAGATACGCATAGTGACACAACGCCTGGCCTGCCCGTCACGTTTGCCGTGATGAGTTATGTGGCAGTCCAGAGCCATTAATGAAATCTAAGAACAACACCTTTCTGGCTATCCATTCCACGCTCGAATGCATCGCCGAACTGGGAACCAGCATCTGCCATGACTGCGCCTCTACGCACCGCGCCTACCGACCTTATCTTTGAGCAACGCGACCCTATGGAGCGCTCGCACACGCTCGATCCTGATGGGGACGTGGTGCTTGTCCTAGAAAATACGAATCCAGCTTTTGCCCTGTGGGATCAATGCACCATCGCCGGGCTTCAGGAACTTAACCTATGGTACGAATGGCACTACCCGTGCTCGGAGATAAGGTTGAACGGCGTAGCTAATCATTTTGTACAGCCAGCCTAACAACCCGACGCATCTTGGAACACGCTTTCGAGGCGGGCACGCAAGACTCAGACCAGTCTCGTGGAATTCGATTTCGGCATTAAAGGCAGAACCAAAAGCAGAAGGCAGCTTCAGGAAATTGAGCAAAAAGGAGAAGAGAAAAAAGAAGAGGCAAGAAGAGTCTAAGTCTCCAAGGGTCGCGACCATCAGCGGCCTCGGTGTAGACGAATTGTCGCTTGCAGAAGATGAAGTTAGTCGAAGCTTGAGTGCTGCCGACTCGCCCGTTGCAAACGATGGCTCGTTACACCCGCAAACACCAGAAAGCCGAGACTCGCCTTGCGATGTCAAATACGATCAAACTCGGCTTCAAAGCCCAGTTTCTACGGTCTCACGCGTTGAATTCATCGTATCGTCCCGACATCTCATTCTCTCATCACACTACTTCAAGGCCCAACTCTGCGGTTCATGGGCGGAGGCCTCGGTGCAATCCCGAGATGGCCGTCGTCATGCCCGAACACGGGACTGGGACGCTGACGCTCTCCTCATTTTGATGCAGATTTTCCATGCCAAAACGGGAGACACTCCCCGTCTTATTGACCTGGAACAGCTTGCCAAGATCGCGGTCCTAGTTGACTACTTCAGCTGTTACAATACTGTTAGATTCTTCTCGACTCTGTGGATCGACGCCCTCAAAGAACAACTGCCGTCGCAGTGCAACCGCGAGCTGGTTCTATGGTTATTCGTGGCTGTGGTCTTTCGTCGAGATGACATCTTCCAGACCATCACCAAGACAGCTGTCACAGAGAGCAAAGGGCCTCTCCCGACTCTTGGACTACCTTTCCGAGGAGACTTGATCGGTTTGTATTCCTGCCACCCTGTGTACATACCCCTTCTGATTGTGGCAGACCAAATCGACCTTCGAAGGCAGGATGCCATAGCAGGTATCCTGGGAACACTGGAAACACTGGGCACATCTCTACTTCGCGGCCTCACCGGCTGCGACTTTAGCTGTTCTTCTGCCCTCTTTGGTGCATTGGCAAAGGAAATGGCTAAACACAACCTAATGGACCCAGAACCCTGTGCACCATTCTTAGGCTATGGTATCACCGCGCTTGAGAAAGCGATCAAGGATTTCCAAACTCCTCGGTGGGGTCACTCTGTCTATCATGTATCAAGCTCGCGACCTTGCCAGCTGGTTGACATATGTACCAAATTGCTTGGGGAAGGGCTGGACGAAGTCAAGAAAGGGTTCACGCTCAGCGAAGTTGGTCTTTTCCGTCCTTGAGATGTCACCTCCGAAACCATATCTGGTATCTCTTTCATGTTAGTAGTCACTGCTCAAAAACTAATGCTTAGAGTCAATGAGTTGACCGGCCAAACGGCCAAACCTACTTCAAATGGCTCTATTTATGCGCCCATGAAAGCAAAGTCTGTGTGCTCGCAACCTTCGCCATCCGTGAAAGTAACTCAGTATCCAGCGATGCTCGAGCTAGAAGGGAGTTTGGGCCGGCGACTTTGCTACAAAGGAAAATGTATACCAGCACTACAGCAGTCCGGAATTCCAGTGATGGCGTTACGAAAGAGGGATCGCACTGTTCCCGTCCGCTTCATGCCCCACATGGAGGGGCAGAGAATGGTTCAGTTCCACTGCCTTCTATTAGTCGACCATTGGTCTCGCAGGCGAGCATAGGGAGAAGTGCTCTTGAGTCAGGCTTGAGTCCACAGTCCAGCAAGCAGGATGAATACGGTCGCCGAGTTCGGCAATGACATCTGAAATGGTGCTGAATCCCCATGAGCGGAGATCCGTGCATGCAAAACCTTCCCTCAGAAGCTGGAGGCTATGGCTTATGCGCATTCAGTGCACAGGCGGTGGCAAGGCTAATTCTCCGGGGAAAAGATCCTGGTGGTGGAAAGGTGCAGTCAAGAAGCACAAATGCACGGCTACAGTAGCACATCAATCAAGGACCACCATTCAAGACCAACTACATGAGAACCTACTCATGATACTGATAGGGGAAAGTGCCTCCTTTCGCAACCTCCTAAGATTGTGCTCTCCGTCCAGAAGGCAGCCTCGTCAAATCCTATTCCCACGCTCAGCTGTGCCTATTTACCACTACTAGATTCCGCATTGGACTAGTCATTGTAGGACACATTACCAACCAACCACAGGAGGAGATGGTAGAGCCTGAAAGTTTCAGCTCCTGGTCCATGATAGGTCGTGTAAGTGTACAACTTGCGAGCTTCGAATGAGCAAACGGCCGTAGTTGCCCTCCAGTGGGCGCGATCTGGACCAGGCCCAGAATATGCGACGAGGTTGTGGATGCAGCGACATATGAAGCTAGCATCTGCTCCGGGAGCACCTGGCCGGAGCATGTTTTGGACGTGACCTTTCCCGACGCCTTTTTCGGCGTGGCTCCTGCGTTCTTGAGGTCCCATATCGGCGAAGCCAGCAGACTTTGCCCTTGGCTTTCAGCGAGCTTCCCAGAGAGCGACAGTAAGCTTTTACCGATCGGGGCCCACATCCACCGACAGTACGGCTGTGGAGCTGTTTGCTCCTGTCACACAAGAGCAGCATCAGCTTTCAGCAAACAGTGCGCCCCCGCATTTACTTTAGTGGACTGAAGCGTGGACCAACAGCCGAGAGAGTCGCTTTGTCATGTACTGTACTTTGTACATATGTAGTTATCAGAACTTGGTGTACGGGAAGAGGTTGGACGCGACTGGCAATACATCGACTGAACCTGGTTGGGGGAGGCTTCGGAGCGTACGTTAAGCACTCTTCCACCTGAACGTGTCTCAACTAAAACCTGCCCCGTCGCAGGAGACACGATCATGTCTTTGAGAGCGCACAATACCAGCTTGAACACAGGCTTAACCCACTCCGAGCACCAAGATGAGCCGGGCCACAGAGCGACAGCCTTTAAGTTGATCTTCAGAACACCTCGATTCAGAAGCGGCGACATTGGGTACACAAAAATGTAGGATTCCGTACGATGATCAGAGCATCGCTAGTTGTGGCTGAAGCCTGAAGCTGATTATCAGAATACCCCACTGCCTCCTTTGCCTTCCGATTCGTCCAGCGATTTTTTTACTCGGGTCTCAGGCACCAATGTTGAAATGCCCCAATTTGACGACGAAGCGCAGATATGTCGTCTTGAATGATGTCGTGAGTGTTGTTGTGGTTTCGCACGACCCAACCACGGATCCAAGAAGCAGTGTCCACGGCTTCGGGATCGGACTGGTGCCGCGCGGCTGCTGAGTATCGTGACGCAAGGTCTTCGTTCCTGTTCTGAGGCAGATATTTGACAAGAGCTTCGAGAATCATCGTCAGGTGTGCCGAGCTTGGCACTCTCTGTTCAGTATCCGATACCGGTGCTGCCATCAAGAGCGCAAGCGCTTTCGCGCCGTCTTCGTTTTTGACAAATGCGATTAAAGCGGCCGCAAAGTTGAGAAAACGACATCCGTCAGGAGTCGACGACATCACTGCGAAACTTGTGGTCGAAACATTCGGGTTTGCCATAGATACATCGATTTCCCAGAGTATTGGTACGTCCTCTGTGGTTATAGTGTGGCCCAAACCCTGGCAGGCGAGGAGTGCTAGTGACAGCACTGGAACATGTACAGTGAGCGTCAAGAATTCTGATGTCCTTGCGGAAAGAGATGCAAGAATCGTCGACAGGATGAAGCCCTTCTCGTTGAATGCTGTAATATGTAGTACAGAAGAGTCGCCGAGTGCCTGCTGACGAAACCGGAGGCTGTGGACAAAACATCGCTACTGACACATATGGCGTAAGGATAACGGTCAGCACTGTGCGAAGCACCCACGAAACGTGGTCGCGACTATCGTGCCCGCTAGACACCGCGTGCAGGTTGGGGCAATCTTTTCGATGAGCTCGAGCCTGTCATGCCGCGAAGCAGAATATCCATGTCCAGCCACCCAGCCGATCGGGATTGGTCTCTCGGGCTATAGCCGCCCGGTAGACAGCGGCAAGGCCCCTTTGGAGGTCATTCGGCCTTGTAAACCACACCTCAGGAATGACCGCCAACGCGTGCATCTTGGCGCGCACGGCATGATAGGCTGTGGTGAATTCTTGAACGATACGTGGCGCCGACCTCAATAAGGTCCTATCGGCAACGTGCTACAAACTTCGCTTGCTGGATAATCGTGTAGCAGCAGTGCGCGAATCCTCCATACCTGCTGGCAGAAGCGAAAGAAATCGAGCAGTTGGGAGAACCACAACCTATGTCTAGTCTGGCTGCCACCGCCTGGCCTATCGGGAGGTAGAGCTTCAGTATTGCGATACTAGAAACCCACTATTGTTCGCCGGAGGCAACCTCGGCCGCAGAAGAATTCTACCACAAGGCGCGTACCAACCGAGCGGACGACGTGAGCACGGAATCCGCCCACGCCCGAGTCGCCGCACGTGTTTGCTGCTACCCAACTAAAGACTTCCCGTGCCGCCTTCTTCGCGGCAGTGTTGCCGGCAGGCCGGCGGCGGTTGCGGACCACTTCGGAGGTCTCGTCGAAGACCGTGGTGAGGAAGAGAACGAGGGCATTATCCTTCCAAGTGAACTGGTTAACCTAGAAGTCATCCAAACAAACAGATAAGTACGGAGTCAACAGCAAGAGACATTTTTGACCGCTTACTTGCCCGTCGGCTGTGGAGATTGGATGGGGCTGCCCCAAGGGGATTCCTCTACCTTCCGTCTCCTTCTCAGCCACAAGAGTCTTATCAATACCACCGTCTTTACGGCAAGTGCCCGTGGCACCGATCTTTTGGTCTCGCAGGGCCCGGAAGAGCTTCACGGAGGCGAACAAATTATCCAGAAATGCATGGTAGTTAGCCAATGGAAGGAGGGCAAGCAGCGAGGTGACCACCAGCTGGGTCAGCGTAAGTGCCGTCTTCCGGGCCGTTTGACCACCTGCTGCGGGCCGGGCTTGTGGCACAAGTCCGTAAGGCCCGTCGCCGTGGACGTGCCAGAGTCACCGGAGGCAGTACCCCTTTTGTACCGGAGGCAGTACCCCTTTTGTGCCAACACCCATACCTTGAAACCCTGCGGGATCGGCTTCGTCGGGATCGTTGTGGTCTCCATAGACCGGCCCGTGAACCGGACCATGGCCTCGTCGACGGTGATGTCCGAGCCGGGCCGGAGGAAGCGGTCGCCGGTCTCTTGGATGTGGGCGGACCACTCATTAATTTGTTTGTACACCTTCGGCATCCGAGACTTTCGGGGATCACGGCCACGGCCGCCAGGGGTTGGCCGGGTTGGTGCCGTAATCAGAGCTGCGTCGAAGATCCGAACCCGACGGAAGAGGAGCTGGAAGCGGTCTCTCGTCATGAGTCGAGTAAAAGGATGGATAGGATCCTCCCGATCCTGCTGAACTGACCAATACCTTGCGACTTCTGCTTCAGGGTGTATTCCCATAAAAATAGAATGCCTAAGAAGAGGTAGAGTTCGTCTGAAGTCGTTGGCTTCCACAGAAGACTGCGAGAACGTCTTTGTGCTGGCCCGAGCCTCGCGGAGCGGAGGGCGGCCCCGCGTTTGTCCACTTAACCCACCGGCCCACGAGCTCGGCCGGCACGAAGTCAAAGAAGAGGTCTACCGGCTGCCTGGGCAGCTCGAGCACCTCGGCGGGCCGGACGGTGGCATTATCACATCGTTCCGGCGTACAGTCGGTCGTACAGGCAGCAGTAATATCCTCGGATAGTAATCCAAAGATACACGACTTCGCCGAGCCCGTAGAAGAGGCAGAATCGTCAGAATCCATCAAAGAAATGGTGGCAATGTTGGTTTGTATGGATGCACCGTAGTAGAAATCATAGGGATAATTGGTATGGATAGATGAACCAGATGTTGTGAGGGAAAAAAACGGGCCCCTTTTGTGGAGTCAACGTACCGACGTCATGCCGCAGTCGATGGGATAAATTGCAGGTTCACGTTGGTACGCAATTGGATTTCGTCCATAAAACACACACACATACTCTCTCTCCCTCTCCCACCTCTCATTCTTGCAACGAACTCTCCCACCCCGCCAGCAAGCGCCATATTCGCCATGGCTATATCAAATGACCCTGCGGTCAAAAAGACTAATCGACGATTGGTTGAGGCTCGATGAGTTCGCAACTAAACGGTTGTGGAATCATCTCTTTTCGAAGGAGATTTTCTCCGAAAAGGAGTTTGTCATCGGCCCAGAGCAGCCTCCAGTACAATTGCATTCTAGGAGACGGGCCGACTTTATCATCGAACGGTATAGCGGCCGGGAGTTGGTTATCCAGGTCATGGTCGAGCTGAAGAAGGGCAGAGCTGGGCCTCAAGATGTCGTGGATGTGGAGAGTCAGCTATACTCCGCTTGTTATGAGTACTATACGGAACACCCCGAACGGGAAAAAATGTGGACGTGCAGCATCTGCGGGCCCAGGGTCCGCATCTGGGCCTTCGACGCTCAGCTTGACTACCTGGTCCCCGCGTGCCCAGCCTACGGCGCCATAGGGGAGATTTCATCCTACCTCGACTTTCGAACTTCGGAAGCAACTCTGATGGCCTACTCCGATACCATTAAGCAGAATTTGCAACCGCCTGACGCCGTGTTCGAGGTGTCAGAGGCCAGCACATCGGACGAAAGCATGTCGGACGACGTGATCTTGGAAGAGTTGAACCCAGCGAGTGTCACATTCGCTGTTGCAGTCAAAAGGCGCAGCCAGGGACCGAAAATCAAGACGAGAGATGGCACCGGAGTCAGCACTGACAAAGCCAGATGGAAACCAGCGCAATGCATGGTGGATGGGACGATGGTTAAGGGCTTCAAATATGTAGGTAACTCGGGGACGGTTTATCTTTCCATGAATGTCAACAACTACTTCTAGTCTGAGAGTACGTTTACTCGTGTATCCGGGGAATTGCTATCAGTGAGCTTCGTTATAGTCATCACCATTTGTGTTGCTGTCGCCCAAACCTCCAACGTGTCCTCATGAGAGCAAACCGTCCATTGCCCATCATCGCAAGCGTCATTCCCCTGTGACCGGAAACCTCTCACCATCACCATCACCATTGCCATTCGCTTACCTGGGCGCTCTTGCCGCCGAACAACCTTGAATGAGAGCTGTTCCACAGCCCCACATCTCTCGGCTGGATCAACCCCTATGCGACACTGCCCCAAAACCTTTTCCGTGCCATCATGATACTCAACAATAAGGCCCCGAGAAAAAACATCAACAACAGCGAGAACGAAATCGGAGCAAAAACAGCGCCACAATACACTCCGAAAGGTCAATTGGATAGCCGTGTGCTCGTCGCGAAGCCCATAACGACGTAGGCACCATGGCAACCCCAAGGCCCGAGTAGCAGTTATGGCCGACGCATCACCGAGAGCACGCCACCCAACTTAGCAGACACCTCCAGACAGCAGTCAGGTCTGTCGACATCGCAAATGGCCAATCCCTCAGCTTGCAAGTCATGAGAGCCATGCCCCTTGCTACCCTCTCTTGCTTGCCAAAATGCAGAACCTGCCCGAGCTTGGACACCCCCACTAGGCTATCGAGAGCCTACTTGCGGCAACCAAAACAGACATCGAGAACACCACCCGCGAAACGAAAATCATCAGGATTGCGGTGCAGCAGAGCACAGTCGAACTTACAAGCCCAATGCCATGCGCGCGGTCATCACAGCCGCTAGGGAGGCTTGACAAACTAGCGAGCTGGTGGTAAAGGTCGAAAATGATACCAAAGCACTGGACCCCGATGAATCAGGGGAACGCTGTGCAGTCATACGCCAGCGTGGCCGCCCGAGGAGGACTTGCAGGGAGCACGCATAATCCCCACAGCTAAAGAGTGTCTCAGACTCACGTGGAATCATTGTAAAAACATGAAACATCTCATTATCACTGCCGGCCGCACAGCCATGAATCCCCGTAGCCTCAAGACGCACGTAGACCGCGCCATCTCACAGATCAGTAACGAACATTTCCGCAAGAGGAATGTCTATCTGGTCTATCGTTGGATGGCTTACGTCGATATGGTATCTTCTCGGCGAGGGGAGGCATCGTACTCTTCTATCGACAACAAGGTCGCTTGGACAGCCACACAGCTTGGTAGTAAAGAAAGCGATTCATTAGCGCCATCATGCTCGCCTTCCGGCAAACAGACCTCGCAGTGCACTCCGAAAAGCATCTGAGGTATATGGAACGTTTGACATCGCCCAACGTCGCACATCCCTCCATGACGAAGCCTCGTCGCGGTGATTTCGCGTACTTCGAAAATCTTATCGATCCCATGTCGAAAATTTGGCAACGTACTGGCTGAATCTGCAGCCTGATAGCAAGCGCTCGGTGAACGGGCCCTCCGCAGGTGGTTAATTGAGCATATCCGCCACCGAGTGGCGGAGCGCTCCCCTGATGTTGCTGCAAACCAGATTGGCCAAATCCGAGCAGGAACAATACCACGTGGTTCATTCAACTCCTGGGCCCCACCGCTGAAGAACTCGTTCTTTCGAGTCTTTCCACCCGTGCGAGAGCTGACGGAGACCCCATCCGAACCATGAGCTTATCACAAGAGAGAGTTTTCATAGCCCGACACCCACACTCGGACCATCCCTTGCGCATTGTGGACAGGAAACTCAGTCTGTACCCACTACAACGACCCTACGTCAATATCCCAAGCGGCTATGGCTCGGTCTTGCTGGCAACACAGCAGCATCGTCAAGGGTCTGGGATGAGCTCGTGAGGGCTATGGCGCACGTAAGCATGCTAAGCTAAGAAGGCATGTCTTGAAGGGCGCCCTCGTACTCCAGGGCTGATGCATTTAGTTCAGTGGGGCTTCTTAAAATGGTCACCCGCTTAAAATAGGAAATGCGTTCCCAGCCAGCTTTCGCCCTCAGGCATCTCAAAGATATCAGTGTCTTTGCGCACAGCACAGTACAACATGATGGCTTTTGAGGCGGGACTACAGTACATGTTTCGGTATGCCCAAGGCGTCCTGAATTCCCATGCCTCGACGAGCGCTGGATCCAAGCGGCTAGTCCATCAGGATCTTCTCAAGCACACGATTTCGCGAGGAACTATCACAGCAAAATCCCGCTTACTACCGCAGGTTCTATTCACCTTCTGTGTAGGGGCTGAGTCGAATGGTGTCAGTGACGGACCAGGAAGAAGACTGGCCATTATGGGTCATCCTTGAACGCTCGTAAGGTTCATGCCTAACAAGATAAGGGCCATCGCACCTCAACTAGGACTGGTGGGCAACTCGCAGCAAGTTGGTGAGTGCAAAGCCAATGTTCGATGGAACGCCCTCGAGTGTGGAAACTCTCAAGGTCAAAAGAACTCACCAAAGGTAGGGTGACAGGCGGCCCTATTTGCGAGCAAACCAACAGGGATATGACCGCAACTCAGAGCAGGGTGTTGAATCACATGACCACCAGGCTTTAGTAGCACCGGACATGGGTTGGATGTTGTATAAAGGTGGTAATCGCATCTCAACAGTTGGTCGGCGGTTCTAAGCTACCCAGCCCCAAACACAAGTAGCAAGGTTGCCCATTCGAAGATGACACATGCTGAGCTCTCCCCCGAGAGGATGCCGTATTATCTCTCTGAGGATAACACCGACCCAAGCCTCAACGTCGTAAATGCACCTCTTTCTCTTGATTCTGTTCGCCCTAACTTTGTTTCAGGCCTATCTGAAAGATGCGTACGATCTGCTGCACCACACTCTGAAGAATGAGCCCAGAGCAAAGGTAGACCTAAATTCCTTGCCTTACAGCTGCACAATCCTTGATTATGGCATGCGCACTGGAATCTGGTCGATTGAAATGGCAGAGTTGGTCACGAGTCCTCCCATCGTTAGAGTCGCAAAGTTGACCAAATGCAAAGGTGCGTAAGGGACTTGCATGGTCGAGTGGTGGGTTACGACATTATCGACATGCACCCGCCAATGTAAGCCGAATCGGGTGCCCAATTAATGCACATCCTTACAGTCATGCAGGGACAAACTTCCGGAAAATTTGACCATTGCTATAGGAGACGACGAAAGGGTGTGGCGCAAAGGCAGTCCCTACGACATCATTCACGCGCGAGTCGTCGAGAGCATCGTAGATTGGCAGGACTTCCCTAAAATTGCCTACAACAATCTCAACCCGGGTGGTTGCTTGATCATCGAAATGGTTGATCTTATGCCTTGCGGCGATGAGCAGAGGTCTTTTCCAGCAGACTCGGCTCTCAAGGCCTGGGCAGAGAAGTTCCGTCAGTACGATAAGCGTCAAGCTGATCAACAGGAAATCGAGGCTTTACTTCGAGATCAGGGCTTCGACGTTACATGCGCAACGATTGATTTACCGATCAATCCCTACAGGCAATCTGAAAATGAGCGAGAGAGCGGCAAACGCTTTCATTGGTGCCTCAGACAGTTTCTGCAGGCCAAATGCTTTGCATCTCGTCGCGAAGCCCCGCCGCAAGAAATGTTGGACCTGGTGGCGGAAGCAACCAAGGAAATCCGGAATCCCGATAATCATGCCTTCTGTAAATGGTATTTGACCCACTACAATCTGTGGATGATCTTTCTGGCTCATTGACCTTTGCTCTGTTTAGCTACATCTTGACGGCTTCCAAAAGAGTGGACAACTGTAAACTATGGTGGTGAACTCAGCAGCACCCACAGTTCACAGGCCAGAGATGCTGAGACATGGGTGGGTCTACTGCACATTTGGATAGAGAGCATAGCAAATGGATCTTGCAACAACATTTGTCTTGGATCGTCCAGAGGCGATTTTGTCGCCACGTCTGAGATCTCGGCTTCTTTCACTGCCTCCAAATGCCCATGGGTGGACGTGGGGCACCGTCTTTTGGGAGGCAGAAGGGATATGTTCGTGGTCGCACGCGCTGATGCATATTACGCGATTAAGGTGTTAATCTTCCACAAGTCTCCTACGATGTCGTCTAACATGCCGAATCACTATCTGGGCTATGAAACCTATTGTCTTGGGTGAATATAATGGCATGGAGGGCCACCATTCCTCCTCCATCAGCAACGTGTTAGTATGTCTTCACCACACTTAAAATGACAACCGCTCTCTATGGACTGATACCAGGCTTTTTGTGTCTATGCCCTATGCTCGCTCTCCACTCCACCCCATTAGCGACTGCACTACCTGAACTTGCCTCCAAGTAGGCGCCGCTGAAAGGCCCGTCGAGTGACCGGGCAGGAGAGGCCAGACGAAACGCGATTAATAGCAAAACGACCATGTATCGCTAAAACCTGCGACCGAGCGCGTAGTCATCCTGTTCTACAGCATCTGATGACTATACTCAGCGCTGTTCACCGGCTGCTGGACCCGTTGGCTCTTCGTCCACTTTTTGCAGGCATACTCGACCTCCCTCTCGTCCGATTACCTTCCAAAACGATCCATCAAGCTCAAGAAAAATGCCCAAAGAGCCTCCTGCAGCCAGTTGGGAGACAAGCAAGCTCACTTTCATGCTCGGACCAACATCTCGGACCTCTACATTTAGGGTGAGCAACCAAAGGTAGAGAGCTTCAGTAGGGGCAAAGACTGACCTGAGGTGGCTATCACCTGATCGACTATCTTCTTCATACTCTTGGCTAACTTCAACGCAAGAATCGTCGCCTCTCTCTCTTACATGAGTTTCGCAAGTTGCATTTTCTTGTCATCCATTTTCGTGGATTTCGTATACATTGTTCATCATGGCCCGGTTAAGGTACATAGGGCTCGCATTAATATTTACACGTTTTTCACCTTCGTCCATAAAATCGAGGGTAGAAAATGGAAGTTAGGTTCAAATGACCGCAAACATGTTGGGCAGCTCGAGAAGGCTGAGCATATCCCTGTTTCGTGGCAGCCTTCTTGACGACCTCTCCACCTGAAGTCCGAGAGCTTAGACCCATGTTGCATAATCCGACATCCATAGATGGCGGTGACAAGGTGGTCACGAATTCCTGCCCCTTGTTCATGGCTGCTTGACTCCAGCCGCAGAGCCTCTGAATCTGCTGATTAACCATCCCAGGTTCAGAGACATAAATCCAGCACTCCATTTCCGCGATTAGCGGATATCGGGCTCATGCAAGTTGAGTTCGGACAACGCACATAGTGTACATAGAAGCAAATCTCGGAGTCTGAGAGTCAATCAAGCTTGGCCCCACCGATGTATCCCGTTCGCGAATGGGTCCAGAAAACAGAACGATATCCGCTTAAGAACGTGGAGGCCAATTCTGGTTCCGACCGTACACCATCATAACTGGAGCTTTTTGGGATGTGTTTTCCACATCGACAAGTGTTCATTTGCTCCCGCTGTCGTTAGTGTTTGAGATGGCTGAGCCGTGTGGGCGTACTGCCAGACTACACGCCGTGGCAATGCTCGCCTCACTGGCGAGCATTCAGCGCAGCGGCATAACAGGTCGCGCGACAGAACCTGGGATACCCTCGCTTCGAGGAAACTCACTGCATAAAGTCATCACTGAATTAACCGCACACTCAGGCCAGGATTGCACTACAAGGGATAGATGCCACTCGTTCAGATAGATCTATTGTAGGTCCAGCAGATCGCCTTTAGAGAATACAACCATACTTTTCCCCATTCATTATGCCACTGCTGACCATACTGAAGATCTATTAGCAGACCTGACCCCAAAATGAAGTCTCCCTGTTTGCCTGTCCGCTGCATCAACCCAAAAACTGCGAACTATAGCTTTGGTCGACCTTGCCCTGCAGCCCCTCGGGCCCCCGGATACCCATATTCCTGATCTGATCACAGATTAAGGTCACATCGAGCGCATTTGTCCATGGCAATTGGCAAAGCCAGTCAGGGCTGCACTGTATGGCAGGGTACGCGAAGGTCGGCACGCGGTACGGTACTCGCTGGAAGCTGTCGTCGCCTTTCCGTAAAAGTCTGAACCACCGAGCCAGATGGTAGATTACTGTATCCATATCTGGCCCTGTGCGGCTTCTCAGCAGAATGATGCGTCAACAGCTGCGATATCTTGAATCTGAGGAACCAACGGAAAGGCCTTGACTTCGACTATGGACTATTTGCGCCGAGAGCTCAAATTCCCTTGGTGAGTACAATGGGCATTATGTAATTGATATGATGGCTCACAATCTGTCAAGATTCACGTGGCAGGAGGCTTCTTGTTTTGACAGTGTCACTCATTGGCGAAAGTCGACAATCGCCAACCATGTCCAGTTCTGGACTGTTGCCAGATACATTTGCATATCACGTTGCGAGGATATGCTCGACTGAAATAGTCGTTGAGAAGTTAGCCACATTAAGAAATACGACACGAACCATTGTTTGCAGCATGATCAGTATTCAGGTGTGTCCCATTCGAACTCGATCTGGATCGCCACGGTGGCATCAAGTGAGATGCCGAGCGCCACTTTCCGTGAGGCTCGAGAGCCTTGAACAGGAAGATCTGAGTTTACAGGAATGTCGTCTGCTTTCAACATCTTGCTCGCTTCACGGGGGACACTTTGCCGAGGATAGACTGAAAGCAACCCAGTCGCTGTCGACGCGAATTCGATGTGAAGAGAGAGTCTGTCGATTTGGACATGTAGCGGCTCTTGTCCTAACCGGGTAAACCGATGCCACGGCAGATCCAGCTGCGTGATTTGAACGAAAGGTGACAGCATGACGGGCCACGAGTGGCATTTGGTCAGTATTGCACTCATGCCATCGTCAGGCCGTATTGGGAGCGCGTTCTCCTCGGTCTCAACGTGTCGTTCAGCGAGGCTCGAGGTGGCTTCGCTAGACAAAGGTAGACACGCCCGACTTTCAAGAGGATAGCGAGAGATGGTTTGTACTCCGCCTTTGAGCCTTCGTATCGCCTCTCGCATATCTTTCACCATGCTTTGCACCATCGACTGAAACCTGTCCGCCTGCGTGGCGTTCATCCAGTCAACATCGGGTAGAGTCCACTTCTCGTAAAGCCGGCCATGTGAATGAGACACCACATAGGTGCCATGTGTGCGAACGAATAGGTCGCACAAATAGCAGGCGGATTTGCTGCATCCAATTGCTCGCGGCGCTGGCGTGTGTGGCTGCTGTTCTAGATGAAAGATCTGTTGGATCTCTGCGTGCACGAAGCAATATTGGGCGATTCCTGGACGACGAAAACCTAAGGGTGCTTCCAGAGCCATGACTTCGATATTGCTGAACATATGCCGATAGCTGGGCTTCCGAGCGAGACGAGCTAGATCGTGACACGTGAAGAAGTATCTGGCCAACTTGTCAACCTGGCGTATCTCCGGGCTCTCGGCGAACCGTGTTTGAACGCCCAACGACTTCAGATGCTCCTCGACTGAAGTTGTGCTGCCTAAGCGTGCGACTTCCACGCAGCTTATGACAATCATCTTCAGGACGCTCAGGGAGGCGTTGATCTCTGTGTGTTGCTGGACAAGCTTCAACGTATTCACCAAGTCCTTCAACCGTTTGAGGAGTGATGTGATGTGCGTAGAAGACTGCGAGGTATCCCGGATTCCAAGCATGCAGCTCCGTAGTCTGTCTTGCAAAGAGAGCTGCGGTGCTTTAAAGTGCCGGGGTTGTGCCATCCATGGCGGACGCAGTCGGCTGAGAATGCGGCTACTACTGAAGAGGAGTACCATGTCGAGTAGCTCCTCTCGTAGCGAATGTTTAATACGTTCTGCAAGCACATCAGACCTTAGTCATAGAAGACTTCTTGAAAGATATACCTCTCCTGCTAAGCTTGCCCAGGTGTGTCATGATATTTGCGAGCTCGTGACGAGCGCCCGATGACGGGGTTGTGTTGCCGGCGAGCACAACCTGCAGTCGGTCAGGGTATTCACGCAGGGTTACGGTAGACACGAACTTGGCTCCTTCGTTGCGATGGGCAAGGAATGCAATCGAGTTGGTCATTTGGATTTCATCTTCGATCGAAAGAACGTTGGTATGAGCTTGTGGCGTCGCCCCTTCACGGTACGCTCGTGGCTCGGATGGAATGTTGGTCAGCTGCTGCAAAGACGCGATCGTTCCATGGAAGTCGGCCTTCAGCATAAGGGTCCAGAAGTTGGATGGGCTGGCCATGGTTGATCTCAGCCGTCGCGCAAAAGCTCTTTTGAACTATCAAGGTCTGACACCAATTCCCGTTCAGGGTGTCTTCTGAGAGACGTACAGTATGCAGTGGCTTACTTTAAAGATCTCATCCTCGTCGATTGCAGATGTCGTGCTGTTGGTGCCCAATGTTCGGTAATCGGTGCTTTGGTTCGCCCGTTATGATTTGCAGCCATCTTGGGGGTGGGGGAGGCGTAGAACACGGCCTCGCACGGGCTAATGTCGACCGTCCCGCCGTGCGAGCTCGAACTGTCGATTCGATATACAGTATAGACTCATATCCTCATCCAATAAGACCGCAGTTTTGGTCCATGGCCAGCGCATTGTTGCACGAACTTGGCAAAGATGCTTGACTGCTGTGTAACCAGGAATGTAGTCTGAGTACTGGCTAGTGCGGTAGTAGTCGCTGTGACCCATGCTCAATGTAGGCGGGCAGGGAGGGCATATTCTGGACGCCGCCCACTGGCCAGTACATCGGGCGCAGGGTGGCCGAAGTAGCGTGCTCTTCAGACGAGGTCACGGCGAGCACCTGGTAGCCTACGCGCTTTCCACCATCAGGCCCCTAAATCGTCAACCAACAGAGACAGGCGAGTGGTGGAGCCAGCGGTACGTCTGGCGGCTGCGCCTTATCGTGTTCAAGTTGCAGTGCCATCGTCGCTCATTTCACTATCTGCTGCGGCGTGTCAGTCTAGACTGGTGCCTTTTATGGGGGCGATCAGCTCGTTCCCTCTCGATATTACACGTACAGTATGCCCACGCTTAGCCACAGGGTCCATGTCGGCGGCACAGACTTGGGTTCCGGTTGATTTGGCCATTAGCGACTCAAAACACGTGCATCATCACGTGCGTCCATGTTGAGCTGAGCTTGAAAATTGCCCATGTCGGGCCAGTCACCTATAGACTCTTCTTCCACCACATGCAACCGAATTAATACCAAGTAGCCATGACTGCATCTTGCACAGAAGATTCGGCATACAACATATCCACCAAAGAAATGGTAACGGCCCTGGATGATGTCACGGTATCGTGTATCAAATGCACGCATGGCGCTTTGGACTTCTCGGATACGCTGTTTGCCAAAGACCGAGCCGATTGTTATGGCAATGCTCTTCAGATGGCATGCGCCGAAGGGTTCTACTGCATTGCTCAGAGACTCATTCTGGACGGCGCAGATGTCAATGACCAAGGTGGATGGTACGGCAACGCCTTGCAGGCTGCCTGAGCAGAAGGTCACGAAAGCATAGTTCAAATGTTGCTAGACGACGGTGCCAGAGTCAACGCGGCCGGCGGACACTACAACACCGCACTCCAAGCTGCATGCGCCGAAGGACATGGACTCTTGGCACGTAAACTCCTCGACGAAGGAGCTGACATCGACACAACTGGCGGGCATTACGGAAGCGCCCTTCAAGCCGCTTCACTCACAGGACGTCGGGAAATCGTACAACTACTACTGGAGAAAAACGCCAATCCGAATGCCAGGGGCGGTTCCTACAGCAATCCCCTCGCAGCTGCATCGTTTGGAGGATACGCAGGGATTGTCGAAACGCTGTTGAAGGCGGGAGCCGAAATCAATGTGAAAAGTGGTTCTCGCAGCGCTCTCCAAATAGCGTGTTGGGAAGGGTATGGAGATATTGCGAAGATTCTCCTTGAAAGGGGGGCAGACATCAAAGCCCACCACGAGTTTTATGGTGATCCTCTTCAAGCAGCTTCTTATAGAGGTAGCATCGAGATAGTGCGGATGTTGCTTGACGAAGGAGCTGACGTACATTCGGCAGCTGGGTGGTTTGGCAACGCCGTGCACGCTGCCATGGCGGGCTTCCACGCAGGAATTGGACATATCCTGCTCACCCATGCTATACGAAATTGAAGCCCAGACTTTCAAGCCCAAACCCATCGACCATCACCATCTCTGTCCTCACGTCCTCTCCATGATGATCAAAGGCCGGGGCTCCTTGCTCCACAGCACATCGTCCTGCCACATTGCCCTCAAACAATGCCTCCCGGGCCTTCTGCGTTCTATTCTTCCCAGGTTTCCGCGTGTGCCCCGGATTCATTCTTGCCTCTTTCGCCCTTGCTGAAGGGTTGTCTGGGGGTTGGGATCTATGTGTGTATGGCTGCGTGCCAACACTACCGGCAGACTGAGTTTTGGCGACTTCAGACAGTTCGGCAGAGCACGCAAGCGAAGCCTAGATGGCATTCAAGGTCGTGCGGGAGCCGAGGATGAAGATGTTTCTCGCACGCATGTACCGACCATCGATCGCAACATTGCAACCCTTATGCCAGCACACACGGACTTATCGCAAGCTGGGCGATCTCGAGTCTACACGGGCGCATCGGGGAGAGGGTCTATCATGGCCTCTCCGTGATCAAAAAAACGCCCTGCCTCCCAGGACATGGCAGCTGGAAGATCGCGGCTACCGCCGCCACGGTCGCCAGGGTCATTTCTCCCATGAACAGGAATGAACCAGATGTGACTGTAATGTTCTGCGCGAAAAGAGGACCATCCGCTGACAAATACAGTTGCACGCGTTCTTGTCGCAGAAGGATATTCGTGAGTGTTGTCGATGTCAACTGGATCAGTCGAAATAGCTTGTCCGCACCAAATGCGCCGTTAACATAGCAAAACGATGGTGGAGCTACAGACGTAGATATTGTAAAATCGATTTCGCACAAAAAACTGACCGAAATTGGCTCGGTCTGAACAAACCACGACGATCCTGCGGGACGAGGGCTGCGCAGTTCCGTCGTGTATCGTTTGCGTCATTACACTATACTGTGTAACCATTGGCGATTGGCCCGGAGAGTCTGCTCATTTGAATAGTGTCATCAGGTTGATTCCTTTTCGGAGAAGAAAGGGATGACCAAAATTAAGGAAAATGAGGAGAAAATGAGAAGGGGAAAACCCAGTATGGTGCACTCACAGGAGGAGATCGGACCTGAGTTATTCGTGGATACGACCCCTCCTTATCTCGCGATCCACCCCACCTATCTCTCGTGATTTGTCAAGGAGTCAGAGCGCGTCGAACCGAAAACAGATGGTTGTTACGTCGATGGTGCAGGCGTGTACAGAACACTTCCATCTCGCTTGCCGCATCGTACAGATCGCCTTTAATTCAAACTCCGAGACTAAACTTGAAATGGGCTCTCTAATGCCTACACGGTCGAGACCTTCAAGCACGTCAGGCTTGTGTCTACATCGAGCGTGCTCGATGTCTCCACCGATCAATCCTCAAAACATCTCCAACATGAACCTCCGAAGAGGGCTCCATTTGTAAATTGGTTCCGTTACCTCCCATTGAGTCCATGTGGCTTGCTGACCGACGAGAACCAGCTCAAGCTGGTCAAGGCTGCCACGCAGCGCCAGATGTCCTTGAATGTCTGCTGCCGATTCCCAGATACGAAAATGAACGCGCTTGTCTCGCACCTGCCAAATGAAAATAGCTTTACTACATGGCTTGCGTAAGAGCAATCCATTTGTGCTCATGACCGGTCCATGTTCGTGATGCGGAGTGAAGTCGTTGAAGTTTTTGATCGATGGCCAAAGGAAGGTACCGTGGGTCTTACCGTCATTCCGACGGTGTAAATTAACGTGTCCCAACTTCATTAGGATGAAGGTTTCTGTAAAGCCCCATACTCGTCCAAGTTTTTCGCAACTGTGTGTCCATCTGAATTTCCCTTTCTTCCTATCCCATAATGATAAATCCTGTATAGCCTCTCCCACAGTGTTGTTTCGGCCGTCTCGGAACTAGTGAGACGTTACCATCACGATATCGTCCCCATCGCCGTCGACCTGGTACACGGCCGCACCAGTGATCGTCAGAATTCCGGAAGACCCCATCTCGACCTTGAGCGGCCCCGGCTGGCCTTCCCTGGCCATCGAAGGTCGACGAGGGCCCGGCTCTTTGTTGACGTTGGCTTGGTCGTAGACAACCAAATCCTGCGCCAGCCGCATCAGATGCACTTGGCGATGAGGATCTGACAGGAGCATTCCCGCAGTACTTGACGAACTGCATGTCCACTCGGTGTCTTGAAAGGCCACCGTTAACTGATCAGCGCCTTTTGTGATAAAAATCCATCTCTCTCAAACCCCTTGATCTTCGCATCCTCAGGCACATGCATCCAGGAGAGTTTTCCATCACTGCGTAGTTGCAGCTGCGGTCTCGTCAAGCCGATATTGCACGCCAGGTTCCAGCGGCCCTTAGGTAGCTGGGGCAATGCTCGACTTTCTCCACCCGCGAGTCGGGGAGATTCTTTTGCGACAACGGCTGCTATCTCAAGGGGTCGATAGGGAGGTGGCGGCGGCCGGTGAAGTTCTGGTTGAACGGATTAGTCTCTGCGGGCGATTCTGGTCGACGAACTCACCATTGTCGACGTTCATAATGTCGAATGCGATATGGCCACACTGCTAAACTTGGTGACGACGCACGCCGGGTGGATGACTGCGACGGCAACACTATGGAGAAGTCCATGAGAGGAATGGACGCATCGGCAGTTTTTGTCTCCAGACTTCGTCGCTGTTTGGCTCGGGCAGTGGTTGGCATACCGACGGTATCATGATAGGCGCACAGAGAGCGCAGAAGGCAAGGTTCCGTAGGCGCTGCAGCAAGCTCACGATGTCAATGCCTGCCTGATCACCTCGCCGCTGAGGATCGACCGACAACCCTGTTCTCTGCTCGTTGCACCACCGCCTCGCTGCGGCGTCGCTGCCCACACAGCATCAGTGTCGTTCCCCGCTGCGGCACTCGGGCACAGCCTAGTAAGTCACCCCCACCCCCCCCCTCTCTGCGCTGCGCTTACGGGCGCCCCCAATAGCATCGTCTGCCCATGGTGATTGCTAGGGTAGGCCTGCCTCGGCCTGAAGCGGGCGCTACAAGTGAGACCTATCTTCGGCGTCACAAAGGATAATTAAGCGCCAGGAGCTGCGACGTCTTGGTCAGCCCCTCGCCGCCACTTGTCACGCCCAAGGCATGCTATCCCCCCCGCACCGTGCCCAGAGCACTGCACTGTGAAAGGCTACCTTCCAAGACTTTTCGCGGAACGGCAGCCACATCCGGAGCGTATGGTTCGCGTGGATATGGGGCCGAGGCACCGGATGCGTCAATCGGGAGGCGCTGGTCATCCCTTTGGCAAATTGCATGCCGGGCCAGCTTCTGTATAGCAGTGGTTTCGATGACAGTGGCGCTGAGACTTGCCAAGTGACGTGCCCCGTAAGGGTTTCCTTGCATGCCACTCCTTAGTGCGCGGCACGCTACTGTCGGCGACATGGCGGGATCAGAAAGAGGGGTCGCGTTCACACGGGCAGACCCTCCACATCCTGGATCGGGTGCTGTACCCTGGTATGGAGCATCTCACTCGATGTGCAGGCAGACACGCAACCCACTCAATTTGAAATCTGGACAGTGCCACCCCCTCCCCCACATGGAGAAGATACAGTAAAGTATCTCGACGCTTTCAACAGGTCCGTGGTCTTTCCTGCATACACGGCTAGTGTCCTGGGGTGCTGGACAAGTCGGCCATTTTCCTCCAGGTCCTCTCCATCACAATTCCGCTTGTGGACCTGCAGAAGCACATCATCCGAAAGTAGGTGGCTAGGTTCGGCGGTATGGTCGCAGGCGGATGCAGAGAAATTGGAACACAACCCAATCGTTCTACCGAAACACATCCTACGTCAATGGACCTAGCTAGCAAGACTAGCCGCTCGCACAATTTTAATGCTTCTGCTATTGACGGTGACGTCAAAAACATGCTTCAGCTCCGGCCAGTACGCGCCAATGGAGGCAACGGTCGCGCGCAGATGAGTCTTGTACACTTTTCCGCAGTCCGTGTTCCATTGAGCAGCCGAAATCTGCAAGCAGTCTTATTGATCGAGCCAGGCAAGCCGCCGTTGTCGGATCTCAAGGTCAGATAGCCGTGGCTCTTGATGTGTTGAGTCCTGCGCTTCATGCCTGAAGCCGAATGCTACAGCCACTTGGGAGACGGCATTCGCATCAATGGATGCCATCCAGAGCTGACCGTCTTTGACGACCCGCGCCTCTTCTTTTGATGGAGGCGGCGCCACCACGTGTACCGACAACCTGTCGATGGCCTCTTGAGAGACTTTGTTGTCCGCAACGAAACCCCTCCATGCGGCCGGAAAGTCCTTGCCAGCCCCCTCCCATTTCCAAGGGTTGCCATCGACGTTACAAACGACTGCTATTTCCGCGTCGATCTCAGCCAGCCATTTGGTGCGGTGTCGGGCGTGTGTCGTAGGAACAATCTCGACGTCCAGTCCCCATGTGTTCTGGCTGGCAATCGCATTTCCTACACAGAATTGCCGTGGTGCGCCTGCGCTATTCGTCGCTCCATGCTTGCTGGTTGGTTGCAAAACACGCGACAGTGCTGCCGGACCCATCGCTGGCACAAGATGCTTCCTGCTGGATAAATGTGAATAATGGCAAAGCGCCTTGCGTGGTAGAAAGGGAGGGGGGACCTACCTTTGGGGTTCTTGCTGGTTTGCAAGCAAGTCTAGAATCTGGCCCAAATCGTCGACGTCTCTGCGAGCAGCATCATAGTCGCTTTTGCACTTAAGACCAACCAGCGTGGCGATGTCGCTGCGCGCGCACTCAACAAGTCAGCTTTCGACATACTCGCATACTTATTTGTCCCGAAACGTACGGAGCGGCTTCCGCAAGGGCAAGGAGGAAGCCCGACTTGAATCCGCGCACGAGGTAGAGACAGTCGGCGATGCTCAACGTCTTGTAGCGGAAGACATGCCAAGAGCTGAATTGGGGTAGCAAGCCGTACGTCCGTTCAGTGGCGAAACTGGAAAGGGCTGTGCTAACAGACTGGAGAATGGAAGCACAGCGGTCCAGAGACTCCGCCAAATCGCCAGCCGTGACGTCGATCCCAGGGGTGCAGAAAATCAGTCGTACAGCTCCGATCAACAATGAAAGCTCATCTTGGAAGTCTCTGACTGGTGGCGGACGGGCTTCTTATTGATTGACGTGGTTGAAGACGTGGTTAAGAACGCGGAGCACATATGGAGTATCAGTCGTGATGTGAGCCATCGCGTCAGACTTCGCTGACGCTAGTCAACAGACAAAAGCGGTGGTGAATGCTGGTTTCGGACTCATTTAATACCTCGAGAACAAGTCTAGGTGGATCTGTTGAAGCGGATCCATAAGCGGAGTTCATTGGATGACTTGTGCAACAGTGACAGCTGTGTATTTGGCTGCAACGGTCAGAACATGAGATGGGCCCGTGCGAGACATTCAGGGTTGGGCATCTGCAGGATACAATGCACCGGCCGAAAGTGCCGGCACACCTCATGGTGTTCTCTTAGGCGACTGGGGGTTGTCTGACGGTGGTGAAGGCCACCGTTTTCTTGGGCCGCTCGTAGCAGGTTTGGCGATGCCGTCAATTCGTGCTCGACCACGAAGGCCAGAACAATCATGACTGATACTGGACAATGACCGCGGACCACTCTCTGGAGCAACCGTTACATGCTGTACATTTCAGTCAGACCCACGTCGTCAGCGCTTTGCTCGACAACAGTCGAGTTGGATAGGCCGCTCAGAACGGCAGCGTTCACCCCGATCTGCTGAGCAGCCAAATGTGGACGTGAAGATGTGGCAAAGCCGCTTCACATCGTGACGAAGCGCACATGACTCTAGTATGTACAATAACGCAGAGCTATCTGCAACGAGTTGGTCTGTCAACGTATATGGCTGATATGTACTTGTTGGAGGGAGCATGTCAACTTGAGCTGGCTGCGCGAGGTGCCAGATATGGCCGAGGCAAAGCGAGTTCTATGTTCCCGCTGGAGCATACTTGGTTCGAAGGCTACAAACAGCCGCAGGGCGATGTGCCGAGCCGGGACGAGTGCGACTTGCTTCGCGTGGGCGAGCGCATAACGGCGCTCGTCGCATCGAAAGAGCCGTGATGGCAGAGCGAGACAGCCGCAATGTGGACCCTGGCTGCAGGGCACCGTCCGGGCAGCAAGACCTGGCAGGGTGTCTCCTGCCCAACATAAGCTACCATCAGATGGCGAGAGCGCAAGGCAACAGCGCAGTGTGTCCCATCCGTTCAGGTTCTCGAGGGGCGGGACTACTCAGAGGCCTCTTTTGCTTGCACAGCACGAGCGGGGAGTCTGGTCGACCAAATATGGAAGAACCGATGGGTGCGGGGAGACGGGCGCGGGGCTGTGGAGCGCCGCAGTCACCAATCGTACAACAAACCGTAATAGTGGATCACCATATCCAGGCAAGCAGGCTCTTGCGCGCACGCACTCAACCCGCGCGTCTATTGCTATCAACCGCGTTGGAAATGCACAGCGTTCTTTTACTTCGTGACGGATCCCACGGCGAGCCATATCCCCCACGCAACTCTGCGAGCCACATCTACGCGTTCTGCCTAGCCATCACCGTCCTCCCTCCATCTTTTGTGAGCTGAGAACGTATTTGAATGGTAGTCGGCTCACTCGCGTTCCGGCAAAAGCCATCAGCGGACCCCCCCGCATCCCGAGACCTCCCGATCAGTGCAGTGGGTGCGAATACGAGACTGTGTCCTGTACGTAAAGCCGTGATCCTGGGGAACAAGTCCGTCACGGCGCGTGTCTGCCCAGGTGTAGCTGAACTCGCCTCTTCCACCGGAGTGGCGTCCTCGTTCGCAAGATGACGGCGGAGGATCCGCAGCCAATCGGGCGACGAAAAACGGTGGACGATCGTCACAGTGCACAAGTCTAATAGCCTTGGCGATATTGTAGGTTCCTGCGTCGATATGAACATCCGAACTCCGAGGTGTCGCTGGAGGCGGACAGTCTGCAACAGCGACTCCGTAAGCACCTGGCTTTCTCCTGACTGCCCGAGGTACTTGTGTGCCTCGTCCAGCGCCACGACGCGACCAACATGCGACTTCTGCTCCAGGAACAGAGATAGGCAGATGTTGAAGAGCAGGCATGCCATTTCGGCCGGGATGCAGGGACAAGAGAGATCGATAATAGTAAGCTGGCCGGCCTTGGTGATGCGTCAGCCATTGCAAAGACAGCGCTCGGACGATGCCATCGTACGTACCTTTGGCGCCATGGCGAAATGGCAGTGCAATCGATAAAGCGTCGATAGTTTGTAATGCAGGCTGATTCGAAACCAGTCACAGTAATCTAGGCGGGCAACGTTCGTAGCAGCTGTAGTGTTGTCAGGAAGTGGGATGCGTTTAAATCCACCTAATAGCAGGACGTGTTTGTTGTACTGTACTGTACCACGCGAGACAAACCCTCGAGCTAAATCATGGTCGGCCTCCAGCAGCTGATACTTGCGCTTCTCAACAGAGTTAGGGCTCCACATATGTCTCATCTACACCGCTTCCTATCCAGTATTTCCTTGGGGCTGTTGACTTGCTTACGCCTCGACACGAGATCATGGTTGTCCACTTAGAGGCGAAGAGCGATGGGCGGCAGGCGAAGCAGTGACAGGATTGCAGAGTGAAAGAGTGAGACCCACGTAGCCATTCTTTGGGGATCAAAATCCGGTGTCGACTGCTCCAAGCGTACCGCGTACTTTGATATTGTGGTGCTTCATCTTTCCAAGCCTGGGAAACTTTCGCCCTCCAGGCGGAAGGTCCTCCAGGGAGAAGAGCTTCTGGTCATGTGTGCCCCGCAATGACCTTCGTATAAGCAAAACACAGATTCTTCCCTGCCTTGACATAACCACACGTTGTCCATGGCCTTCAATCCGACTTCATCTCAATACCTCTCCTACGGAAGCCGTTTATCCCTCGGAAAGGGCCACCGTGCCGAGGGTCTGAACGTAGGTGACCTATGCGTGATTGTCTGACAAGAAGCGAATGTGAACAAATAGAATCGATTCTGATGCAGCGTTCTCCCCCTTGTACGTTGTTATGAGGCAACGGTGTTGTCGTCGGCCTAAAAACGTACCACGGACTGATGCCCGACGCAAAAGCGGGAGGGTATCTAAACAATGACCTGTCTTCGATTTTCTGTGTTCGCTATCACATCGCCGTACTATGGCAAGATAAGCATCGCACGCGGCCGGTCGAATTGTGGCTGATCGACTGATAAACTTCTGTGAGCTCCGGATCCCGATAGATTGGAGAAGGAGCGAAACGTCGGGCTACGTATGGAAATTCTCGTACGTCTCGGCATTGGTATTGTTCGTCAATTGCTGAGGAGGATGCGTAGAGTTTATTCCTGCTGCAGGAGGCCGACCATGCTTTAGTCTAGACGTACGTTAGTCTTGTGACTTCAGCGGAGAAAGCATCTTTTAGTGGTATGGCTCGGCGACCAACATGGACGGTATTCAAGACAGCAGTTAGGTCTTCTTTCTATGCCAGACCGATGGTCGGCAGAGAGTACCTATTGTGACACCAGTGTGTAAATTTGATCGGTCGCACCCATCAAGACCTCTACAACACTTGCGCCGTGATGCATACGGAGGAAGGCGTGAAAAGCCATACTAGGCAGTTGCAGGAGATGGTCTTGTCAATGCCCACGGCACGCTTGACCGATGGTGTCCCGTACCAATGTGGGCCTCTACAGCAGACTTAGGTGGCCTACACCCGGGGCAGGGAGCAGCCAGCAGACGCTTGTATGAGGCCAACATTTCGTATACCCACGAGAGCAGATAGCCGTCAACTATCCTCGACGGCATCAATTTGCGTCGACTCGCTGGACCGCAAGTAGCGTCTGTCAATTGGCTCACGAAACTTGTTAGGCACCTTCCCTCTTAATTTGGCCCCCTGACGTCACTTACACAGAAGGTGGTAAACGGCTGATAGGTTCAAGGTGGTGCCAGAGCGCTTGGGGTTTTTGTCTGCGTCCTTAGGCCAATGCTGGGGATGTCGAAGGATCCTTAGAGGGTCTAGCATTTGACAGTTTCCGATCACGTAACCGGTCAGTCCGGCCACGAGAGTGATTCGCAGCAATCGAAGGGCCTGAGAGTGTCTTGTTCTTTTCTCGGAAATTATGAATCGCTCGCTCTGATGTTAAGATCAGGTGCAGTATGCTGCTATGATGAGTGGATAGGCTGTTGTGATAGACTCGGCAATGACGGATTCTATCACGAGTTAAAGCACACAGCAATGGGCATACGGAGTGTGGGAAGTGGCTTAACCTCTCAAAGTAGAAATAGACCAAAAAAGAAATATCTATACAAGTGATATACACGTGATATAGCACGTGACGGGGATTTTGTTGATTGCGGTTCTCATCCTTGTTACGTGACAGCTTCACCGCCTTTTCCCCGCAACGGCTCCGCGGAAATTGATAAACGACGCTTCCACTTGGATGAACATATTCAGTGATGAAACACCTAGGTCCCCACCAACATCCATTTCATCGTACCTCAAGCGAAACGAGACAATCACTCTTACGACCTGCTAGCGGTAATTGCGACGGCTCTCTGCAGGTGAAGCCACTGATTTTTGAGGAAAGTCCATCAAACTATTCATTCCAGCTTCATAAACCTCGTCCTATCTCAGCCATGACCTCTCAGCCCGATTGCCACACAGCGAACCTGGAAAGTCTACTCGATCCTAGCCGTTGTTATCCGATTGTGAAATCTATATTGTATTATCTGAATATTTCAGATATCCTCATGCTTCAGATGGTCTGTAAAGCATTCCGCTGGCTTCCTGCGCGTTTGCGGGGAGCGCTCTTCAATCTGAATGCGCACCTGCAAGGGTTCGTTCTTGAACCTGATAAATTCCGCCAACGTATGCAGGATTGCGACGCCATAATCTCGCGCGGGTTCGCGCTCAACTTCTTTGTCCGTGGATGCTCTCAGACTCTGTATTTGGATGTGTTCGTCCAGAACGGACAGAAGGCGGAAAGCTTCACACAATACATCACAGAGGAGGAGAGCTATGTCACCGGTTCAGTGCAGGACGCAAGTGACGAGCGAGATAGAGACGTATCATAACAACCTCCCCTTCACGGACAGAGTCGAAGCTTATTATTGGCACAGATACACAGCATCCTCCTGCTTCAAAATCTTGAGCGCAAAACGACAATCCGCATCGTTCAGACTGCATCATTTCCTCTGTTAACCATCTTGCAAACCTCCTGCACAACTGCAGACCTTAATTTCATACTCTGCGACAAGGCATACTCGCTCTTTCCGGCCTTAACCATACAAAAGCATGTGTTTTATCCTTTAAGAGACTTAGACAATGAAGGTGGTCGCAGGCTGGTCGAGTATGCGCACCAAGGATGGACAAATCGTGATTTCAATTGGCCGGACTGGTCATCTGAAGGGTTGAAAGGTCTGGGCCATCGGCGCATAGGCGACAACTTATCCCTAGTTGTGCATCTTCAAGACAACGTCGGTACACCTTCTTCCACACTTTCCCACTTTATCGAGCACTCCCGTTGCGAGATCACGCATGAGTCTCTATCCGCTCAGTTCGGAAACAGCACGCGCAGACGAAGAAACTTTGGTGCAACTAGTCGCCACGTGCTGACCCTGACGGCGAAGAAGATTTCTTCCTATTCTCTGCGCCGTCCACTTACGGATGGAGAATTCAGTGGTTGGGGGAACTTTGTCAGAGAACGCCTTAGCAGATGGACCCGCGCAGAGCTTTTCAAGATTGCGCCTGGAGCTCGGCCAGCTGCCTTTGATCCCGCGGCTTCTTCGATTGCATTTGACGAAAACGACTTGCAAACTTTCACACAGCCCCTTTCTTGGGACTACGCGGATGACCAGCTTCCACGCTGGTGTGCAGAGTGGGAAAGGATGCGACGAGAGGTCTAAGTGAGAGAAATAAAGAAAGCATTGTTGGACGTTTGCAGATAATAGCGTCGGAAACACGTTCCTTCATCCTCTTATTTGGCTACATTCGTCAATCGTATGAACACACGTTAATAGCCACTTGGCACAGATCTGTGAATGTCTCCATAACCTCCAGACATGCGCCAACATTGGTCTCAAATGGAACCTCAAGAATGGAGGCACCAACCATATAGTCAAGGATACAATCGACATTCTCACCTCAGGTAGAGCCATGGTTGTTGGCTACGATGTCACTCATCCTACGAACATGTCCAACGAAAAAAGCGCAGCGCCCAGCCTGATCGGAATGGTTGCCAGTGTTGACAAAGACCTCGGACAATGGCCGGCTGTTGCGTGGGAACAGCCTTCCCGTAAGGAGATGCTCGGAGAGGAGCTCACAGAGAATTTCTAGTCTCGCCTCTTGTTACGGCGTCAGCGTAACCAAGACAGACTCCCTGAGTTCCTCATCATCTATCGAAACGGCGTCTCGGAAGGCCAATTTACCCAGGTCCTCACAACTGAGCTGCCTATGATCCGCAAGGCGTGTGACCAGCTCTATGCGCCCAAGCAGCACCCGAGGCTCTCCATCATCGTATCCATCAAACGTCATCAGACGCGCTTCTATCCTACGTCTGGAGTGAATATGGATCAGAAATCGCGCAACATCAAAAAGGGCACCGTCATCGACTGCGGTGTCAGTCAGGCTCGTTACTGGGATTTCTTCTTGACTGCCCACACGGCTCTCAAGGGGACCGCCCGCCCTGCCCACTATACTGTGCTAATGGATGAAATCTTCAGGGAGAAGTACGGCGTGGGTGACTCGGCTGCGGACCAGTTAGAGAAGCTCACGCATAACCTCTGCTACCCTTTCGGCCGTGCCACCAAGGCGTTCAGTATTTGCCCGCCAGCCTACTACGCGGATATTGTGTGTGAACGGGCTCGCGTTCACCGTCCGGCTCTTTTCGACATCTCGGATGCGGCATCGACGACCACAAGTGCATATCAGCCCGTTGCACCCTCAACCAACGTGCAGGTGCATCCGAACCTGCGAGACACGATGTATTACATTTGATGGGCATGTGGCGAATGAAGCCTGGCGGGGAGGAACCTTGGAAAGGCTTTGTTGGCAGCGTCTCGGTCTACATGTGACAGCAGGTGTGCTCAAAGGGTTGAAGGACCGAAATTGTTACTTTTTTTTTTTAAAAAAAAAAAAAAAGAAAGCGAATTGTCATTGTTCAGAGTCCAGCTTTCATGTCATAACAATTACATGATCGTCCAAGCACTGCAGGCAAGCCACCTCGTAGGTAGTGCACTGTCATTTGCCTCGAATTGCTGAAAACTATCAGCACGACGACCATGCCGACAGCAACGAGTTCTGGTACATGACTTTTGATGGAAGACCACTACATCACAATCTTTACGCGTCCTCTGCGATATCATCATCAATTCCAACCCCGGGATACTTCAATCCCTCCTTCATTCGGGCAACGGCCCGACTGATGAATTTGCTGTCAGGCCTCAGAGCCGCATACATACTCGGTACCACGGCGACAGGAATTTCACCACGCGAAGCCATTGACTTGATGGACTGTAACTGTATGCCAAACATACGCCACAGCAGCTTCGGCTTGTGCCGGTACCAGCACTTGAATGAGGCACTGGCTCGGATCAAAGCCCACGTGGAGAACTCCTCGGGCGTGTATGATGGCTTCAGGTTTGCCACAAACCAAGGACCGAGCTCCTTATCTGCCCGAGGCTTAATAGCGCACCAATCTTTGAAGACGTCCAACATGAGACCTGGACGCTCGTCTTCATCTTTGACCGCGGCCATCTCAGTAGTCCAATTCATTTTGATGACGTCCAAGTCCTCATCCAAATTCCTCAAGACGTTCTTGAGCACCGGAGTTGTTAATGCTAGCCTTTTAAATTCATTGAATGGTTCTGACAGATCAGCGTCCCAATACTCAGCTGTTTGAATCGCCTCGGCGTTTGACGGAAGAGCTGCCAATCCGCGGCTAGGACTAGGACTTAGGTTCATGTCCCGGCCGAGCTTGTGCAATTCGAAAACTTCAGATAATCGATGATATGGACGGGGCCATATGTGCTCGTCCAATTCTCTTGTTCGTAAGCCGGTTTGTTCATCTTTTGGATTGCACAACCATGTAAGATCTGTCCTCGGAATAAATGCCAATCCCTCTCTGTAAACTCGATTCCTTGCTTCGACTAGTCGACCAGGCTACCAAGAAGTGCGCTCAACAAGAGAGCCTGCTCATTGTTCAGGTCGTTCATGTTGTAGCAGAGTTATTCCTTGAACTTGGTTGCGATTCCTAAGAAGCTGGGTTGCATGTCAAAGACAATGCCACGACTGATCATTGCCGAAGCTGCCACGGACTTGATTACTCCATGACTGAGGTCTCCGTACGACGTTGTATCCTTCCTGAGATGCTTCGAAATGTCTGGTTTTGTCGGCATAGTGGCATTCTCAAACTTAGACACAATAGCTGGTTCCCAACACACCCAAGCCTTGTCTCCATCGTAATCGCCGCCCGAAAGCCTGTCGGCAAGCGCAACGTCTCCCTTTGCTGAAAACACAACGACATCTTTTAGTGCGCGCAATTCCGGCTTGAACACGGCCTTGACCTTCTGTATATCGCTGACAAGGTGCGCCGGAGATCGTGCGACAAGAACCTCGCATCCGTGTAGCATGAAGTCAGAGAAGCGTTCGGTTCGGAACGGAGATGAAAAGCATATTTGCACCTCGTTCTCTTCCAGAATGTCCCAGAAGTCGAGTACCATGTACAAGTACGCCGAGCCTGGAATCTCGATGCTCATCTTCTTCAGCAGATTTTCATACTTTGCGCGCCGGAGCTCCCATATCATATTTTGCATGAATTTCTGTTCGGTTGGTTTGAAGCCGCCATCGGTCAAATAATTGAGCTGATCCTCTTTGTACTTGGGAAGCCCAGCAAGGAACGGCACGCTGTCGTGGGCCAAACGCTGCGTCCTGGCGGCGAGGTTTTTGTTTACCCATTGCCGAAATCGCAGCGGATGCTTGATTACATCTTTCTGGGCTTCAGTTTCGTTGCTGAGCTGGTCTAGGAGCCTGTCTCCCACAAACTTCCTCATGGCCTGCTTATCTTTGGCACGGTCTTCTAGAATGGGAAGGAACTGAATGTTGAGGCTGGCGGATCGAGGCTGTGCAGCAACGGGCTTGATCTCTAGTGTCCGATGTTCTTGTTGAAGGAAGTCGCAGTCCTACTTTCTTTGCGAGGGCCAGGTCTCTATCCAGATATCGCTTCCGCTGTCTTCAACGTCTATAATCCACACGCCTTTGGCAGAGCCCAGACGACCCTGAATCGCAGAAGGGATGCCGCTCAAACCAAGGACGTCCCTGATTTGGCGGGCAAGAAGCAGTGACATGCGACCAACGCCATCATTCATCACTTCACCGATTGGCGATATGATATCTTCTTGTCGGTGTCGTATCTGGTTCTGATCCAGAGAAGCTACTACTTTCGTTTTGCTGAGACCAAGTTGGATGCGGGTGAAGAGCTTAAGGTAAGGTTGGTCACTGTTACGATCCAACTGCAAGAGCCAGTCGAGCATCTGCCCAACCTCCAGCTTGGGTCGCGGCTCTCTAAGGGCGTGCACAGGCCGATGGTCGGTAGAAGGAGCGACGTCAAAATTGGTTCCATCTTCAGCAAAATAGCAAAATCGTTTTTGCAAGATGCTTTTCGGACTTGGACCAAAGAACACGTTCGTCTGAAGAACCTTGCGCTCTGCGTCCCTTGCGAAGAAAGCTCGCCACTGCCTGCCGGCCAGGTGATGCACCTTAGAAGAAAACCAGCGAATCACCTCTTGAGATACGTCGGGGTCTTTGATCGGAGTCGTCCATGAGCTCGGTGACGGTATCACTACTTTAAGGAATCGATCAGATCCAAATTTGCGATGCAGACGGCATCCCTGATCCAAGACGGCCGGATCCATTTTCAGGGAGAAGATTGAGCCAGATCTTGCGTTCTTTGGTTGAACAAGGGAAGCCTTGAAAGAGACGTGCTGCTCATGGGACGACTCAAAGCCACTTAGACTTGCCGTCCAAGCGTCGGGTGTTGATCTTTCTGGGAATCCCTTCCCATGGAATGAATGATGCTCTCGAAGGACGCGGTAGATAGTGTCGTAGTCTCTCCAGGATTCATCGTAAGACAAGACCATCTCGTCAAGATCGACATCATAGTGAACCGCAATACGGGTGATCTCCCACGCTATGGCGAAAGGAGCTTGTATAAGCCAATGTGGGAATTTTGCTAGGTGTAGTCAGCGCGAGAGCTGAGAAGAACATGCCTAGCTGCCGAAGTCACACCACGCTGTGAATAGGGGGCTAGGGGGCTAGGGGACTCACGCCAAGTCGCATCAAGGCGGCACTGAAGATTGGCTGGCTCTGAAGGCTCCGAGACACTGGAAATCGGCTTGTATAGACTTGGGTCACCAATGCCTGAAATCTCCGTGTAGACGGTCGAGAGAACAGGAGAGCTTTCGCCTGGGGCTGGATGCGCGTCCAGCCACGTTGATACGTTGGCAGCAGAATATGAAGAGGAAAAATTGGGGATATCTTGAGGGGTTGTTGGTTTTCTTAGATCCGTTTGCTCGGGAATTGTCTCCCGAGTCTCATAGGGAAGCGCTGTAGCGGCATAGTTTACCAGTGGGTACTCTGAGTCGGTATCCCTGACGAAGCTGTCTACTGGGTCAGCCCCGCCTTCATTCGGATTTTCTACCTCTACGGATGGTTCTCTCCTAGGCTGGAAACCTTCGACATGTTCGCCCGCTGTCGCTACACTTTGCGGGCGGACCCGATGATGTGACTTGCCCTTTCTAGAACGCCGAGCAGCACCGTTTGGAGTTCCAATGCCTCGCCTGGAAAGCCGGCCTTCGGCCGTCTTGCCGTTGCGAGGCTCGGGTCGCGGCAATCATAAGGGCGAAGCCATTTCTCGCTGGCTGCGAGGGCCTCCCAATCGAAGGCGTGCAAGACTTTGTCCAGTGAGAACGATTGCTCAAAGGAGACATACGTCAGTAGACGCATGATCTTGTCGCTCCGGGCGAATGCTGCATCGTGTTCCGCGCGCTTGGCGACAGAGGCAGAATCTTGGTTGACGTCGGGGATCTGGATAGCATGATCATAATCGCGGTTCAGCTTGTTGATGGTAGTGATGACTTGCTCTCTCAACAAGGTTCTTGGACTGATGAGCGGAGCCATAGCGGGAGGACGAAGGACCTAAGAAGAAAATTCCACCGGAGAATGTGAGGACAGGGTCAGATTTGTAAGTGGCGATTTGGCTGTCACAGCACGAGTGAGATGAAGCAGTACAGTTGTTAGCTGGACGGAGCATGGCAGACTGGTCTTGCGTGGAGCGGGCACTGGGTGCTTCTACCCCTCCCGCGAGCAGTTAGCCTTCAACCCCGGCTTGTCCCCATTCAGGGCGTTTGAGGGCGCTCTGGTGGATAAGGTTCAAATCTAGGCTCGAGGACGCCCTGTACATGCGTGCATCACAGGTTTGTCGTCACGCAGCTCAAACACTGGCATTTTCCTCTCAAGGATATGTACGACTGGTCCGCCGCAGTCTGAGCTAGACGTATCCCTGCAAGCGCAGTCCAGAGATACCTAATTCGCATCTACATATGTTTCGTCCAGTTGCGTTATCAGCGTGCCAACTCGTCACTCGGCTTACTGCGGTTCTCCCCATTACGAGGCCTTGACAAAGAGCGAGCGAGGGCGCTTACCCTCATGCAGTCATTGGGCTATGGCTTTGAACCTCGAGCTACTGTATAGGCCAAGGCCTCGGGCTGTCGCCGCTGGGATTGGGTACCTTGACTGATTGCTTCGCGCCTCTGCGGGATCTCCATCGTTTCTTGTGTAGCGCCTTCTGAAGCCGCTAGGTGGTGTGGAGTCGTACAGTACCAGCGGCCTCAATGACTACCCGATTGACTAACGGCGGTCGTTTGTGGCTTTCTCGCAATGACCCGTGTGATGGCAGTATCCCCTCATCCATGTGGAGGACACACTGACCTGTACAGTACTCTGTTCCTTGACGAAGTTCGGTACGCGATGAGCAGCTGCCATGGAAGATTCGCGGTTAGCATGCCGCCACCCATCTGAAGTCAAATCTCGGCTATCCGGGTGTAGTCGCAGCGTAATCTCACCAATGGCCTGCCTCACTGCCTTCCCGGCTGATGCTGTTCCAGCCATACTACTGATGATGTGGGTTGCATCTTGGAATGTGCCGTTGTCTCGCGTTGCGGTCTGGGAAACTGTTCTCTGGGAAGGCAGAACCAGTGCAGAGACGAAACATGAAGTGCATGGCAAAGGTTGTGGGGCGTAGTGTACACCACCACTCTTGTGGGAAGGCAGCGAGGTATGGAATGAGCTCTGGGCAAGCTGCGACAAATCTTGGCATCCTGCCACGTGTCTCTGTTGCTTACCATGGAAAGCGCCGCCCTTCTACTATGGAGATCGGGAAACGTACTCACTCGCAATCATTCTCCGGTGTCAATTTCGGTTCACTTCTACAGGCCTCTATTTCTGTAGGTTAGCAGACTACTCCAACAGAACACTGCCTATTCTATGTTGCTATCTCCGGGTGTTGATAGCTCTGTCGTCACCACGATGGCTGCGTGTGTCTACTTGCTATCCTTGACATTCCCAACTACGAAAAGTAACTACAAACGCAACCTCTGACACGTCACGTACCATCAGCAACAAAAGTCGGTTAAAGGAGCTTGGCACAAAGGAAACTCCGGTCAACGCAGGATCTCCATCGCAATCTCCAAGTCCCGAATCTCCTTCTTCAATCTCTCCCTATAGTCCCTCATCCGGCGAGATTCCCCTGCCACAAGAGGAAGCCTTTCGAGGTCCAGATTAAGGACCCATTGCTCTGAGAACAGCCACAGTGGGCTTTTAGGGCCAAAGAGCAGCTTAAAGAGGACTGCTTGCCTGAAGACGTTGTCGACGACCCGCTTGTAAGCCACCTTGTAGTAGGCCTCGAGGGTATCGTGGATGGTCTCTATAGCGTATGCCGTGTTACTCTTGTTCGTGACTGCGTCTGCAACATCGTCCAGAGGAACCATGAGCAGAGAAGTACCCTCATAATACTGTTCGTGTCGGGCTATGGAACGTAGCGTTTCCTGGATCCGCACGCCATGACTGCGTTGATTATTATGGTTGAAATAATGGTTCAGCGTGTACGGGCTGATTTGCCGTTCGACGTTGACCAGAAAGATCGCCTCGCTCATTCCGGCTTCATACTTGAGGCAGAGGTCGCTTAGTATGGCCGATGTAACGCTTTGGAGCACTTGAGTGTCTATACAGACGGCCTCTAGTGCCACGAGGATGAACCTATGGATGAGGAGAATGACCTTGCTAAGATACTGCTTCGCCATCATCTCCCATTTTGTCGATTGATCAAGAAAAACACTTGAAAGAACACCATGACCGAGTGAGCCAAGGTCAAGGCTACGGGAGCGTTGATAAACAGTCTCGATCCACTTCATGATACCCTTTTTCGGAGATTCAGTGGTCCAATCCGTCACAATGATTCTGTCCAGGTCAGGGAAGGCCTCGGGATGAGGTATATCAAACATAGCAAGCTGCAGGTCAGTATCATCTTGCTTCTCCTCCTCTTGCGCCGAAAACACAGGGCTTACGAGAGGAATCGGTTTAATTGGAACTGGATTTTCGACTTGCGGCTCTATTTCGAAAAGGTACGTGCGGCCGTCCTTGTCGAAAATAGCGTTGAATTGGTCCGTCGTGTTGATGATGGCTGTGATAAGACGGCACGTGTTGTTTTCAAATATTGGATGTGCCGAGTAGTCGGCATTCAGCGTGGCACGAACCAGAGACTGGAAGTTGCCTGCAATGCCGACGAGATATTGCTGTTGCTCTCGCTCTGTCTGGCGAGGCGCGCCGAGACTCTTGAGTTTCTCCTCGGCATTTGCCAGTCTCTGGCGTGTCTCACTACGTAGCTCAGGAAATGCACGATCGGTGATCTCGCCAAGGAGGTCCTCCAAGCGCTCGCGTAAGGTTGATATGCCGTAACGATCCTCCGGAAGGCTGTCCCAAGGATGTTCTAGGAAGATGGCCTCACGCTCGCGCAGCGCAGCTAACGCATCTTTCTCTTCACCGTGGTCATCACCCCCGCGATTCGTGACTACGTGGTATCCAAGCTTGAGGGGTTTTCGTTTGCCTTCTACCAGGCTCACAACGGCAAGTCTGGCGCTCCGTTCTTTCAGCAGATCGGCCTTGGTTAAGATACCGAGAGTTCGGTCACCTGCCGGGTCAGCCTCCTCTGCAAGAGAAAGGATTTCCTGGGTCGCGACATCGACATTGCTGGGAAGGACTGCCAGGATGACGGTGCGACTGTCCTTGATATATCTTTGAACCATATCCCTAACGAGTGCCTTATCCTTGTTCGTAGTGACACCTTCCGTGGTGGTGCGAAAGATACCGGGTACGTCAATGATGGTAAGGTAATCTTCGCTTGGACCACATTTCTCGATTTTCAACACGTCCTCGGAAAAGGTGTTCTCGCCAGCTGTGTTGAAAATGGTTCTGATGCCCATAAGAGCGTTGGCCTGAAGTGATGATTAGAAACAAAGCTAATCTCAAAGTAGGTTCGTCCCGTTACCTGTGCCAAGATTTCGGGGAAATCTGCCCGAAGCTGGGCAGTCGTCTGCACCTGACTGTGATACGACTCAAGTCTTCTTTTGTGATCCTGCGACGCATGTGGTCCAGGAATGATCGTGATATCAATTCGTTGCTGTGCCTCCCTTCGATGGGTAATCTGGGTGGCGTAGCGGGTACAAAGTTCCTGGCCGCGAGGGAATGGGATTCCCGTCAGGCTCTCCAACAAGGACGACTTCCCCGAGCTCTGATCACCCACGGCGACGAGTTGTGGCAGCGGTAGGTAAGTCCCGATATTCCTTTCGCGAAGTCGATCGATCTTCTGAAGCCGGTCCGGACTCGTCAAGGGGGGATGTTGGTCAGCAGGCTCAGGAGACATTGCGATAGAGTGAATCATGTGAAAAGGAGGATTTTGTGTGGAAGCCGGAGTCAGGAAAGAACAAGTCGAAGGCGAATGCTCAAGTGATGTTGTTAAAAGGGGAGGCTGTGCTTTAATGCATCCCGCAGTATGGCTTCCTGCAACAGTTCCACGATTGTAGCCTACTACCTATGAGTGCAGCTGCATTAAGTGATAGAGTGACCAAGTCCATGGTATGGCCTACCACTAGCAGCTTGGATGGGCATGATGGGCAAAAGGGCCCATCGCGTGTGTCCTGCCGCATCCCGCTCCTCGACGACCAAGATGTGCTTGGGAGACGCTGCATTGATGACCTATTGCTTTGTATCGCATCTTCCCTGGACCGGCCTCTCGGATCGATGGCGACTCGGGTCGTGGCGAAGCGGAAGGACACGACAGGACGATACGCCATGCAACATAGCATCGCATGGTCTCATTCTCCTAATTGGTGTTTCTAAGAGGACTTTGCTGCCGGCCTCTGCGGAACTATGCAGGAGGCCGTCTGTATCACACAAGCCTCGCAGATGAACAAGTTCTGGGTACGAGCTGGCGCCGGGGCATGCACAACGACGTGGCGCCGTCTCAGCGCGGAAGTTAGTCTACTGCAACGAAGTGCATATACCGGCTGCATACGTACACATGTATTATTTGCAATAATCTTGTAGAGACATAGGCACCCTGGCGCTTCCAACCCGCGATCGCCAATCACGGTTGGCTGCTTTTGATCGAGATAGAGACCAGACTAGGGCTATTCTTCCGCGTATTAGCAATAAGTGAAGCAAGCTTGACTCTCAGTCGCTACTACATCAGTGACATGTTCAGTGACTTTGCATTTGGGTCGTGACCAGCGCGATTCCCGACCCTTGTGTCTTCGTTGCGGACAGTGCATTCATCTACTCAGCCATACACTGGTAGGAAAGATCAAGCTCGCGTAAACCCCCATCAATCACTGTGAACCTAGAGAAAGCTCGGTATGTACTGCCTAAGCTTCCACCTTTCGATCCTGAAGCCGGCAGCCATGATCCGTCTCCGCCATCCGCGATTCTGTGTGATGCTATCAACCCCACGAGCAAAGAGAGCACATGTGGAATTGGAAACCGACCTTATGCGCTTCCGGGGGCAAGCATCCAACCGCTGCGTCAATGAGGGGTTGACCGGCTACGAGTGCGCTAGTCTGCTAACTGCACTCAACAGCCGCCGCCCTCGGTCAACCGTGGCAGCAAAACCCCCGTCATCCGCGATTTGCTGTCTCGTCTTTATTGCTCTTGTGCGTCGCCGAGACTGGCCTCCAAGCGGGCAGACGTAGACCTCATCCGCAGCCTGGTCATGGACTGCCACTCTGGTGGGCTGCAATAGTCTCCTATGGCTCCAATCGAACGACGCAAACTCGGGAATCTGCTGAAGCTGTTGGCGCGTTCCCTGCCCTTGTACGCGCTTGTATGAACAAGGACCTTACCAGTCAGGCGAACCAAGTGCTCAACTCTGCGGGGACTGAGCAGGCATAGACCTACTGCGTGGGCGCTCGGGCCCATACGCTATCTTTGACGTGACGTCCAGGGTAGCCCGCGGCTAACGAATCGGACTGCCCCCGGCGCCACCCTAGCACATGTACGCCGGAACGTGCTGGAGGCTCTTTCATCCGCCTGGTGTCACCTCATTTGTCGGGGCCAGCATCATCGCAGCCCCATAAGCCTAAGCACCGCAGCATGCACGGCGTAACCTGCCTGGCGCTTCCTCGGACGGAACCTCCCCCACGCCACATGCAACGAACAGATGCCACCGTCGTCAGCCTTTTCGCGTGGATTGAGGAAGGGCTTGCACTTCACCGTCCGTGTCAAAAACATCCAGGGTCTTTTCGTGGGTTGTGATCGCGTCGATGGCCAAACCAACCGGAAGCCAAGCCTGTGCTCCCGACAGGGACCCCCATGTGCTATGGAGCTAACCGCATGCATACATGCAATGTCGAGAGCCCTCACAACGAGCGCTAGTCTAGATTGACACGCTGCGGCTGAGACTGAAGCGAGCGGCCACGGCACTGCAACTGGACCACGATGCGGTGCAGCCGCCAGGCGTAATGCCAACGCGTGCCAATGCTCGCCTGTCGCCGTTATTTGACAACAAGGGGGCTTGATGGCGCAAGGTGCGCAAGCTAGCAAGTGTTTGCTGTCACCTCGTCCGAAGAGCATGCTACTTCGGCCGCCCTGCGCCAGAGGTACCGTCAGGCGGGCGTCGTTCAGAGTATGCTCCGGCTGCATTGACCAGGTGCTCCAACGCCATCCTGACGATGCGTCCAAGTGTGCCAGCCCATAAACCTGTGTTGGAGCACCGTTGCGAGGGCTCATGGCAAGCGATTTGTGTCGCTATCCCGGCCTCGTGCAGTTGAGGTGGCGGCACAACACGCGGTGGCGACGCGTCCTAGATTGCGAACTGCCAATCACAGCGACGCGTCCCCTCAGCACTCGAGGGAAGAGACACGCCACAAGACGACAGAGGCCGATCGTGCTGCCAGAGCACACTGGAGGGTCTCGAGTGGTGCCTCTTTCCAGGATAACGTGTTGCTAGTCATTGCGTACGAACACGTCGTGCTGCCGTTGTCTGCACTAAGCGTCGTTCATCCGCTGTTGACGCTGGGGCACCGTTCACCTTCTGCCAACGTATCACACCTCCCGCAGTTCCGATAAGCTTCCACCGCGATCCGTCAAGTTCAATGCAAGCTTTGATGGATCTGTTTATGAGAGGAGTGGAAAGATAGCCACGTCCCTCTATTGTAGTTGACTGCATCGCAAAGCTGAACTTGGATACGCCGTCAGTATTACAAAGCTAAGCTGCAACGCTCTCTACTTGGAGACCTCCCCAGTCCGAAATCACCTTTGAAATGTCTCAACTCAGTACAAATTGAGATTACCAAAGCCTGCTCTACAACAGCCTTTCTTGCAGCCCTCACAAAGCTCTTTCTTGTGGGGAGGGGTAGCCTTTTTTTCGTACACACGCCGCTCCATTGCCACGCCCGCCCACTTATCCAACCGATATGCGATTCGATCGACGTATGTGACCTCATCCAGGGAGAAAATCCCCAGTCGATTGCACACTCTGCATCGCTGATTGTATACGACTGCATTATAGCCGCCTCCTGGGTATCCTTGAATCTGCAAAGCCACGTTTCCGCTTGTCCAAATTTTGTTGGAACAAGCGCCGTTGTCGCAAGTGAACTTTCCCACTACCGAGGTGGAGTGAGTGTTGTTTGGCTCTTGTGTGGTCTTTCTGCTGACCCAGACGACGATGATACGGTCGTTGACGGCATTGGCGACTTTGGCGTGAAGCAGCGGGAACGTGAAAGACGTCTTCTTTCCGGTACTGCGATTGAAAGAGTTTCTCTTCGCCATCTTGAGGTAGGAAGACGATGTACTTCTTGGGACAAGAGCCCGTTTTCGTCTCTCGAGCGATTACGCAAATGATGATGCCTGAAGCTGAGCGTTTCACTGAAGGCTTTCGCCCACAGTCAGGGGACGGCTTATTTAAAGCTTTGCGACAGCGGCGCGGGGTAATCAACTCGAGATGAATATGATAGGCGGCGAGAATGCGCTATACGAAATATAGCAGTCCGGCGGTGGACTTGTTTAACTGGCGCGTATATGCACGCCAACCAGCAAGACTGCACTGACATGTAGGATAGCGGCGAGGTGAAGGTGTGACACTCTGTTGACCAGGATGCATCTGACCAGCGTGGCGACATCTCCACCAAATGAAGCTGGAACGATCATGAGGTTAGGAAATTGGCTGTGATGCTGATAGCTGGGATATTTCCGCAAGTGGCTCCGTCGGAAAGTGCAATGCCACAATGCATATGGAAACGGTGGACGGGAATGCGTGAGCAACGCTCTCTCACGGATGATGTGCGGCGCTAATTCAGGCCGAAAGGAAGGGATTCACTTGAGGAGTCTGGTCCGTTCGGTATTTTATGGACAGATCAGTTGGTTTATTCTTCCCTCTGTTGTTCTCTGCGGATGGTCAACCGCCGCCGCCCTCTTCGAGAATAGTAGCTGTTGAAGGTCAATCAGTCCGATGAGACAGTTAGTCGGCAACGGCCCCGGTCTCCGCCGGAAGGGTCCGGATGATCTATACAGCTGGCTTTTCGAGTGGACGCCAGTTCTTGAGATACAGCAGGTTCACAGTTTTGGACGCTTCGCGGCTCCATTTCCGCCCCCCCCCCCCCCTTTCGAAATGTCCCATTGGGGGCGTCTGGATCCCCTGCAGGACATACTCTTGGAGCCGGAACCTACTACCTTCATACACACATGAACACATGTTCTTGCACTATCGCTTTCTCGAAGGGCTCATGATGGCTGCTTCTAGGCGTTTTCGCTGAGGTAACAGGCATGAGGGCCATTGACAGATTCAAGAAGCCGGTTCAGAGCCAAAAACATCTTCGCTGATTACATGCCTAATTGGCATCCCGTGTGTGCGAGAACTAGGACCGAGTCTTCGAACAGCGCCCAGGTCCTGCATCGCAAAATAGCCAGCCAAACCTAATCATTACTTTAGCTTGTGGTTCAGTCACAAGCAAATCGGGGTGGGCGTTGGAGCATCAGCGCGGCACGCGCTGCGTGTGCACGCTGCCGGGAGACTGGCCCTGTCTGAACTCACAACCATCGCTGACGAAGCCTCTTGCTCTGCCTGCTTGCTTTCAATGGCGCAGAAGAGTGCCAGAGGCATCTTGCCCAGGGCAGACTGCTGAGCCTTCCATTCCCATTCGTTTCTGGCAGACACATTACTAGTCGGCTATGTCTAGCACATTCATCCGTAACCGGCGGAGCAGACGCGATGGGCACCGAGCAAGCAGGTGTCTCTCTTCTCAATGCGCTGCTTGTGCATTCCACCACAAGCCCGACGGTTGTAGTCGAGATTCATATCCTACGCGCGTTTTCCCTGGACACCAATCCTCTTTGCCCAGTTGCATGGCCAACGTCTGCTGAGGTTTCCTACTTCGAGCGCTTCACAACAGCCGCCGATCGAGGTGGTTTCGAGGCGGATCCCTCCTCAGGCATAGGTAGGACTGAAGTGTGGAGCTCGTTGCCATCACGCCCACCACGCGGCAGCGGGGCGCAGAGCGCAGCCCCGTTAGAAAAGAGTAGTCCCGTCCCACACAACAGGGGTTACGGGAGCTAATGGCAAGTAGCGGCCGCGGCCCGTCCCATAGCTCGTTCGGGAACGACGACGGGATTGGCAATTCCGACAACAGTCGTCGAAAGAAGTATATTAGTTTCTGATAGACTCAAGCTCTACCCCATGGCCCAAACTTTTTGGTCTCCGACTGCGGCTCGTAAGATGGGCTCTGCGATTCCAAGATACGTTTCTTTGTCTCTTCCACCACTTTCTGCCGCCAGACTTCATCAAGCTGCCGCCACAATGCCTCCCTCAAGTGGGGCAGATATCGCACGTCGTTGATGCAGTAAATTCCGATGGGTGTAGACATCGGTCGCGAGTTGAAGACTTCGTAGGATCCACCTCTGCTAGGATGGAACAGATTGAGCCCGGCTTCTTTGGCGGCTTTCCAGCCAGCCTTTTCCTCGGGTGACAAAGGTGCGTACAATCCGATACACTTATCCAACCCATTCAGATATCGCCGTTGCCCGCGCGGGCGAGCTGCGTTCTCCATTAGCTGCACGTCTTCGATGCCGCTCAGCTTCACTTGGAAGTGATGAAACAAGGCGTCAGAATCATTGCGGACGTCGAAAAAGACTTTGGTGATGTCCGGAGACTCAAGGATCTGTTTGAAGGTTGTTCCTCCGACCGCGGTCGAGAATGCTGTGGACTGCATGGTGTGGATGTCGACGAGGTAGACGTGACTTCGGGGCAGAACAAACAAAGACGGTAATCAGTGAAATAGAGCCATTCCGAGAGAGACTCACGCCTTCCAGGTCTAAAAAGAGCGACGGTAGACCGATCGGAAGATTCTGTATTAACGTGAGTAGATTGGACATCGATTCTGCCGAGTCAACTAGGCTGTAACGTATGTCGCCAGCAGACATTGCGATGAAGAGCAGCAGATGCGCACGACCCCCGAAGGACGGCTTGAGCGACTCTCGAGCGTCTTCATATGTTGTCCACGGCCTCCTTTTCCCTTGGCTGACGACTATGCTGCTGATGCCGAGGCAGCCTTTCGTCGAATCCCTGTAGCACCGGATACGGTAGCGTGGAACTTAAGCATTGCTCCCTTCGTTTGAGGGTGTCAAGCAGGCGATGCAGCGTTAACCCTGTCAACACATGTGACTACATAAAGCCCACGCCGCTGATGAGATGAGGGCGGCACCCCGTACCCCGTACCATATCAAGATCACAGTTCAGCACGTTCTTACTTTAGACGAGTAACTCAATTGCAAAGCCAAATCGCTCCGTTTCTAAACTACATGCAAAATAATTTAACGCTTCAAATCATCCCCCGCCGCAAGTATAAAGTAACACGGAAACTTTCCAGGTATCCGAACGCTCCAGTGTTGCCACCGCCCTCGCTCTTTGCACAATGGAGGGTAGTCTCCGTAGTCGGGCGCACACCCATAAACAAGACAGAGTTGTAGTCCAACACAACACCGTTCTTCTCCTTCACGGCTGACAAGCTGACCGACTGGTTCACACGCCAGTACCACCTGGCCGACATCTTCCAGACGTGATATGCCGTAGACGAGTCAACGGATCGCTTAGAAAGCAGCATCGTAGCCCTGCCACTCTTGTGACAGATAGGCTTCACCCCAGTACCCTTGGCCTCACAAACCACAGCACGACTAGACTTGTCGCTGTGCAACGAGGCTTCAAAAATGCTGCTATCCTGTCCTGAGCCAGTGCGCTAAACTCAGCAGACGTCAGTTCCTTCATCCGAGGGTTGTCCATCCGACCCAAGAGGGAAGGGTCTCCATAACCAAATTGAAACTTCTTATCCTCCGGCTGAATCTGTACCGGGCTGGGCGTACTCAATGTCCCCAGGATGTTCACAGCAAACACCTCGATGTCCGCATTGGCGTACACATCGCCTTCCAGGGAGATTCCAGTGAGGTGCAGTTTCGAAACCGTATTTTGTTCCATGTAGATCCCCAACATGGCACTAACAGGAATTCCCCAATAGTTTTGGCCTTGCCGGTCACCAGACGCAGAAAAAGTGATCCGGGCGCCACCCAGCGAATCGAACACCGTGTTTGCAGCCTCTCCCAGGCTCTGAGCCTCCAATGTCCTCATTGAAGAGGTGCTTCTCACTTGAGCACCATCCTTGCGCCGATCGTATCCAACAGTCGACCTCCGTTATCTTCTGCGTGCGCACCAACTCCGTTGGGTTCTGCGATAGTACGCCATTGCTGCTTGCGAGAGAATTTGTTTCCCACCTGCGCGGGGTTGATTCACGACGGACAGCCCTCGGCGACGAGGAGCAAAGGCCTTCCAGGCCGCGTAGTAAGTGCAACGGAAGCGAAACGCAGGCGTGTAAACACCGGAGAGCAGCGCGAGTGAACGCTGTGGGAACCGGGGGGAGGCGTTGTGCGAGTGAAGCAGGAACGAAGCCATCACGAAGGTGGTTTACCACCATAGGGATCAAAGAGATGGTGTTTAGAAACTAACACCTGACCTTAGCTAACCGACCTAACCCTTAATTACCTACGCCTCCAACTCCGGTCTCACAGGGCTCCGCCCCGTACTGCTTCTTCACATCCTTGCTTGTGTTCTCCGGAGGTGAACAGCCAATTGTCACAGAGTAAGGAACAGAATTAAGTTAATCTCGATCATACCAGAGTAACCATCATATGGGCGATGACTATGATAAACAACAAAATCGAGGTGTTTGTGCTTAACCATACAAACTCACATCAAAAGAATCTCAAACGAGGTCAAGTCAAATCAAATTCAACACTATCTGTCTACACATAGATCAATCCCTTGTACCCGGCGTCAGGCGTCCCCGTATTCCAAATCGTGTGCTCATCGTCCCTCGGACGAATAAGAAAGTCGCTATCTGTGAGGGCATCATGCACCCACGATCCTGGCTCGCCGTACCAGACGCGGCCGACATGCCCGCAAATGACAAACTCCTTTTCGGCTAAGGACATCCCGTCCTCGTATTTTCTCTGAATAACAAAATTCCACCTGGAATCACGTCTCCGACTAAATTCGACCCCCTTCTTATCCACGACTCGCTGCCAACACTCGACAAAAATGAACTGACCGGCTTTGCTGCAACATAATACCGTGTCTTCCCAGAGGACCCTCCCGTCCTCCTTCGTCTGGTGTTCCTTACGCAACACCGTCCACGAGTTGCGACTGTCGGCCTCCATAGGCCAACTATCGCCTTCCTGCTCACGCCAGGCAAGAAAATCCACAAGGTTCGACAGCCGGGGCTGCCAATTCCATCTCCGTTGGGGGTAATACCCCAAAGACTCCTTCTCCGCAGTATGGTAGGGGCACTGCTCCCCATAGCACAGCAAAAAGTGATTCTCCTGTCCCACGGGACACCAGCTTCTCAGCGTAGGAATGCTCTGTGGTTCTGCTCCGGCCACATCCAGTGCAGCTGACCCCTCCAAGGGTCCGGGTCCAACAAAGACTCCGTCTAAGAACAGACCTGTCTCCATCCTCTCGGTTGGCTTGAGTTCACACTCAGTGTCAGTCCACTTCCACCTAACAGATAAAAAACCAAATGAGCTGCCCGCTCACTGCGACACAACACTCACCGTGGCTTTTGGGCACTCAAAGAGACCGTCTCACGTACGACTTCGAGTCGTCGATAACCCTCCCGGTTATTAGTAGATCAAAATCCAAGTCTCGTTTGGATGGCTGCCCACAGCCTGTGCGGAAATACTTTCGATCTCAACCGAAGAGTGTAGGCAAAAAAAAACCCCCCAGAAAGTGTTTAGGAGCGATGAAAGGTTGCCTGCCTGTCTAACCATCGTTTGGGGGCATTGGGCATGTCTGCCTTTTTATAGGCCTCCCGTGCACTCACCCCGGTTCGAGCAGTCTCGTTCTCACTCGCTCATTGGATTCCCAGATCCACAGTACTCAACCCCCATTCAGGTCTTATGCTGCTAACCTATACAGGTTAGTCTGTCGCGCTGCCAGTCCTCTGTCCTTATCGCTCTTATCGATAAAAAGTGCACTACTTTGTCTTACAGATAAGCACTTCTGTGCTGGGCCATGGCCCCAAAAATTGCTCTTAACAACAATGGACCTAAAAACACAGCGTGTCTGTTATATGGGCTTATGGGCCACCGTCTATCAGCACAAATTATAAGATCGCCCAACAGCGGAATGATTGGCGACGGACAGCCTTTGGCGACGAGGAACATAGACCTGCAGGCAGTCTTGTAGTTTACCGTTCGTTGATAGACGATGGGATGGCCCAAAATGCGGGGTGAGCAAAATGGACCAGCAATTTTGGAGTAAAAGTGGGAACTATAGAGAAAGTGGGGAATTGTGTACGCAGTGTCCAGACAGAGTCACGCGGTGGTCGACCGAAGGACAGAATTGAAGAACTATAAGAAGGCGAGATGCCCCCCCAGGATATTAGGGATCAGTCCATCCCAGTGGAAAAAAGGGACTCTCGTTAGTGTCTCCCGACATTGGCTGCTCCCATTCCCAAGAGCAGTCGCCGCTCTCGCTACCGCTGTTCCAGCAAAAAGGCTCAGCCTCATCGATTACATTATTGCCGTCCTCCACTGACGTAACAACTGGGTTGAACTCCAGACTATCCCAAAACAGACTATGTAAGTCTACTATCGCGTCGTCTTCGCCATACTCCGTATTTGTGGTGCAACTTCCATCTGCCTGATGAGAGGTGGGCGGTTCGCTGGGGCCTAGTGTGTGAAGCAGGAACAACCCCGCCTGAAACAGAAACCCCATTTTTCTGTCGTCCCGAAGACGCTCTCATTCGCACGAGAAGATCGAACCAGCTCGAAGAAAAAGAAGAAGAAAACAACCTCTCCGGCAGACCATCTGCTTCCGCCCGGTCGCCCTTCGCCCTTGAATAGTTTCCACCTCACTCCTTGTCAGTTGAACAATGGTTTTGCGGGAGACGAACGGGCACTTCAACATTGAGTCCAACTCAGTCCCAAAGCCAACGGCGAATATGCCGTCGCTTCCGAAGTCTACTCGTCTCAGAACGTCATGTTTATCTGCAATCGCGAACCAAACATCTCCGGCGTCCCACAGCCGGTAAGAGAATTGGCATCGGAGGTTGCATAACGTTTTGAAAGCGACGGAAGGGCCTCCGGTAAGCTCTTTAGCGACAAGCCGTACGCCCGGTTGGAAAATTAGAGGCACAAACAATTTCCGCCGTCTTTGGATGCGCTCGTAGTAACCCCTGGGATTAAAGACCTCCAGGCTATGATTGAGTTGGGCACGGAATGTCACCGTAGCATGCGCAACGGCTTGAAAAATGCCAAAACAGGGTCCGACCTGGACGCGTCAAGCAATCTCTGGACTACCTCGTCGGTGCAGTGCGAATTCTGTCGACCAATTCAATGAACAACAGATAGCAACCAGGACGGACGGTATGCTTCGGATGTGGACAGTTGACATAATCACTATTCTTTGATGACAAGTATCTTGATGAGTTGGATCGACTCATGTTCCTAAATGATGTTTGGATCTCTGGGCCGCGAAAAATTGAAAGGCGGGGGGAGCTGTCGGAGGACATCATCGGCTGGCTGTGGCCTCGACCAGTCAGTCCAGCCTTGTCGAATGGAGGCAATCTGAGCTGACCCTGGCGAGCTCCAACATGCAAGCAAAGATGAGCTTGGACCTTGTCCAATGTGGGCGGCTTCATCTCTCGTGGTCCGCTAGGGAGGACAAGATGTCTGCTAACATGGAGAAGTGAATTTGCTGTGCACGACCCACACGCACCCAGGCGTCGATTTGCACCTACGGTGCCAGCGCTACCACCAGATCAGGGCCTAGCTTAGTCCGAAATGAGTCTCTGGTCTGATACCTCGTGGGACTGACTGTCTTTTGAGAATAAGATTAGACCTCAGCTCCAGTGCGTTACTGCAACTGCAATTCTCTCCTCGCTCTCTTTCGATTCGCTCGTACCAATACCAGGCCTGAAGGTATTAGCGCTGGAAACACGAGAAGGAACGTCGTTGGTGCATTGCACAAGATGGCGATCCGTACTCCAGGGCTTGGCCTTCGTCGGCCAGCGGCGGTCGCGTACGATTTCCTCTATTGAACTTTGAACGTTACTCAGGGAACAACGCGATATCATTGACCCCTCAGTCAAATAAGCCATCCTTGCGAATGGTAGCAAGCATGGCTAAGGGTGAGTAAGGGATCGTACTTCATCCCGTGTACAGTCTTGTCCTTCATAGGATCCAGTGGATCTATCCCCGAGATACTCCTTTGCTCTCATCCTCCATTTCTATTGGTGAGTAACTCGTCATCCATACGGCATGTGGTCGTTACCACTATTGGCTTCTGCTGTTAAGTATAGGTTGACTGTATGGGGGCGAACAAGTTATCGGGGAAGACATTTGGTACCTGATCAGAGTGGCACCAGACTACATGATCCTCTTTACAAAGTTTCTATTACTATTGTGAAATGAACCTCTGCTCGTGTTCGACTTTCGCTCGGCTCTGTCGCTCATGTGACTCCCCAATCGTTCTACTCGATCGCTAAGATGAGGCTGTTAGCTGACGTCGTCATGACGCGCCGTCCGTTCATGTGTCCCCACCTCTTCGTGACCGATTGATGATCGTGGTGCCGAAGCCACATCGCCATCACAAGCGCAGCGGCCAGTCACCTCATAGAACACAGTTAGGACGTGGGCCATGAGGCAAGAGCTGCAACGATAGTGATGAGAGGCGGCCTCTGCAACGGGCATGTTGCGACAGCTCGGTGTAGAAACTCCAGACCTGGTTCTAGCGGATTTGGCGGGGTTAGCCATCCGGCTACCCTGGTTATGTTTGCTGGGCTGTGTAAGTACATGTCGGCGAAAGAGAGCAATGCCCACACACAGCTCCTTGGAGGGGAGAAAACGAAGCTAGAACTGATTAGACCTAGATCACCTTGTTCTTTTATCAGCACTCTAGCACCATGCCCTAACACGACATGCCACGCACCTACGGTGTCTGCCTCCCGTATGCGCGTCAGGACTATTCAATAAATTCCCTGCCCGACGCGTATACAAAGTATTCATCCCTAGTACTGATACCATCTTAAAACAAGCTCTGCCCTTTCGCGCGAAGATCGTACTCACGAGACAAGATGTCAAGCAGGGCGAAGGCGCCCAATTTGACACCCTTACTAGACGACGGAAGCCAAGCCAACCCCCTATTCAGGGTTCACGAGAGTTTACCGTTCGATGCTGCTTTGAGGCAAAGCCCGCGGCGGGCATCGCAACCCGAAGCTTGCCATTCGGTCGCGATGTCACGTCCCAAGGAGAGTCTTTGGCAAGGCAGAAGCGCGCACCCGACACGCCACTTCACGCCATCCAATGCAGCACTGGCTGAGTGCAATTACAGCCTCACGTTGAACGGCCCATCGGGGTTGCTGCCTACGACGATCGTCGAATCTGCACCCGCCACCTCGCGACCTGCCGCTGCGAATGACAGCCCAGAGGAGCCTGGCAGGTCAAAACTGTGCTACGACTCGGTATCTGATCTTGGCTGGTTAGGAGGGAATGATAATCTCACAATTATCCGGGAGCTCAAGATGGAAACGGGGTCTTCACCTAATGAGCCTAGTCTTGCTGACGCGGCTGACATTTCCCCGTGCTTCGGACACAGCCATCGCACGGGTTCAGGAGCGCTGCGATGCCACAGTCCCCCTCACAACAAAGTTGATATCGACACGTCCAATTGCGCATGTCCGGAGAAACTCACCATCTACAAGAAGCTGACCTGCGAAGATCGCCGGATTGAGCTTTGTCGTACATTTGATGAGCGTAGATTCGATGCCATGATCTACGGCCAACCTGACGCACTCCCACCACCCCACGGAGTCTTTGTTGGCACCGGCCCGGCCTCTGTGGGCGCCGCTGGAGCCGTGAAGAAAACCTACAGACCAAGTTATATGCGAGTCGACCCGCGTATCCATTGGTCTCACAATCGCTCCGACAAGTGGTTTGAACAGAGAATGAAGGAAATCAAAGCTCGCGGCGGACGTAAAACGAACTTCGGCAAGGCAGCCCATCGAATGCGAGTGCAGAGAATTGCCACTGAGGGGCGTGAGGCGGAGGACGCGCTGATGAGAGCGCCTACAAAAGGCCAGGACCGGATCCCGCTGCTGCGCAGCAAGCCGCCAGAACCATGGTCGCACCACAGATCGATGGACTTTGGCGACGTACCAGCACATGAGCTGCCAAGGTATGTGCAAGAGAATGAGAGTTGGATGAGGGCTGCTAAGTGGATGCGAGAATCACGGGAGGTCTATTTGCAAGCCGCAAAGCTCGAGGCTGATCACGAGCCGTGGGAACATCTGTTCAGGAAGAGGAGGTAACGCTTTTGAACCTGATGGGAAGTTGCAAAACTACAAGGCACTTAGCCTTTCCCCAAAAGGCGACTGGAAGAAGACGCTGAGAGCGCACTCGCTGCCGCCTGCAAGCGTTGGGCCGAGTCTGGGTGATTTGGGGAACAAGCTATGGGGCTGTTGCTGTGGTCGCTGTGACGCTGCCATGGCAGCCGCTTGTTGGGTCTGGCACACAGCGCGGAAAGCACCACAACTGTGACGGCGTTCACTTCGACCAAACATCCTGCAAGCCTTCAATCGTAACCACACACTCAACATACTAGGCTCTGTCGTCCTTCGCTCAGTTCTTGAAGATTTGAGCCGCGCCGAGACGAGGTTTCTTTACGACGCACTCTTCTCTGGGCGCCGGCAAAATCGGTGACTTTCCGCAAAGCATCGTTGTCGGAGCCCAGTCATCCTCGAAACCATCTGTACCTGAATCCATCTCTCGTGTTCATTTCCTGGCTCGTGAGGGCGTTTGCACTCGATTTGCAGCTGAGATGGTTCTTCGTGACTATCCATCCATCGATGCGACACTTCAATTCGCGGATGACAGCAGACTACTCCACTCGCTGCAAGTGTTGGACATGGATGCGAAGGCAAACAGATCATCAACGAATCAAGAAAGCAGATGGACACTCAGATGTTAAGGGCCTTCTGCGCCTTAGATTACAATACAAGGTCGGACATTTGTCCTCTTTGGCCGACCTGCCTGGCTTTTTCCACTCGGCTTCCGCGACGCAAGCAAGCGAGAGCAAATTGATCGTCTTGGATCTCGTGGAAAGCTCCATGCGAAAGTCGAACAGCATCTTTCTGGCTGCCATCGCTACCAACGATCTGCTAGCTGATCAATTTGATATGACGAAGGCAAAGGAGCAAGACCCGACGAAAGTCCGAACGCTTGGTGTGATAACAAAGCCAGACGTGTTCCTCGAGGTTCCTTTCAGCGAGGTGGAGTGTCTGAACCTTGTCACTTTCCTCAACGACAAGAGACTACTCACATGCGGGCTATTGGCCGGCAAATCCTCTGCAACTGCGCAGCATTTGAGGATGATCCCGGGCTCAGTGGAGGGTGAACCTCCCGCGTAAAAAGCCTGGTCCTCATTCGTCATCGCCAGCCGTGGAACAATCGCTATTCTGACCTGACTAAGCCGGGTCACGCTCTCCTCAGAGAGAAAAGCCTACCTTCGATTCTCGAAAACATCCAGAATGGCCGTGAAGGCATCAAATCCAGCGTGGCCGGGCCTTACCCAACTAGTGTACAATCATGACCATTTGTTGCTTCGTTTTCTGCATTTATGACCAGCGTTTCTGAGGTCAAGAAATGCAATGTGCTTCAAAAACTCCAAATATGGCGGTCGCTGCCTGATCTAGACTAAATTGTGGAGCTACCACGATGAGTTATAGTGCGCATTGGCAGAGAGGTATTGAGGTGGATGTGGATGCACATCGCTTTCTAAGAGATGGCACTATGTGGAGCACCGGAAACATCCAGTACGCTCCCCTAAAGGGAAAGCGACTTAACTATGAGAATAATCGTCGTTATTGTGGCATGATCCGTTATGCGCTCTTGTACTTGTGACTCAGAAAGAATTAACTTTCTTCGATGACAAGGTACTTAGATTCGTTATGCGCAGCCTCTCAACCCCCGTCTTTGCGCAGGGGTTAGACAAGGGTTTGCGCCAGAAGCCAAAATGAAGGTGTGAGGGACTCAGCACTTGGATTTCGGTCCAGTCATTTATGGATGCCACCGCTATTCTGACAAGAGCCATGACAGACAACGGCCAATTTTCCTTCCAACCGAGTGACTTTGACGAATACAAGTGTGGCCCGCCAGATACGAACACCATATCAGGTGGGCATGCGACCAACACCAGTGTCTAACAAAGCTAACGTCGAGAGCAAGGGATGACATGAAAGGAGCCAAAGAATGGGGAGAGGGGGCATCCAGCTTTGGGCAGAGTACTCCGTACATGACACAAAGTTCTGTTCAATTTTCCATCTAGGCAAAACGTACTGGGGACGTGGTACACAGTATCTCAGAACTTTCAACACTCGCCCATGTGTTTGTTGCGCAAGTCCCTTCCTCAGCTTCCGTACGTCGAATCCGTACAAAGCACGTCTCGGCACCCGTACGACTGCCCTTCACCTACGCGACCAGCAGGTGCAAACAAAGGCTAGAAAGTTTACGCTTCGTTTGTTCTGCGGCGCTTTCGGGGCTGCCCTTGTGGTCCCATCTGCGATTCGGTTGCGATGGCTGAGATTTCATTGATTCCCCCGAACCTGGCCAACTGAGTCAGCAAAGCTTGATGGGCCTTCCGGCAGCCCTCTCGCAACACACGCTCGCGCTGTTCGAGATGGTGCATCCGAGTCGCCAGACCCAGAGCACGATAATATCTGCTTCGACACTCTCCGCTGACATCGTGAGCGGGAAGCACAATGGGCAGACGGAAAATGTCCCAGTGTTCTTCATTTACACGGCAACGCTCATGATGTATGGAAACCAGCTCTTTTTGTGCATTCGACAGGTACTGCTGCGCGTTCCACATGGAAAGCAGCCCAGTTCGAGCCTCGCAATTGGGGTCAAGACACATGGTGCATCGCTATTCGCGACCATTAGGCTAGTTCATGACAGTATGGGATTGATGGAGAGATTGGCCTACCTGCGGCCCCGGGTATGTGGGGTTGATCGATGGAAGAGACGGAACTCCGGGTCTAAGAAAGACTCGCGGGCGGAACGGTGGTGGGTTCCGACCGTGGAATGAGTGGATCGGTGTCGACATCAGATGGAGGAGGCAGAGAAATGGTTTTGTCTGAATGTCTTCTGATGAGTTCCATATTGCTTTCGTGGCGCGCAACTACGGGCTTTTATGCTTTTTCCGCCTTCTTTATTTCTCTTTTGGCTTGACCGCTCGCTATCCATTTTCGTTGCAAGCAATCGGGAAGCTACATGTTCAATCTGTTATATTCTGTCAATTCGACATCGGCCGGTTATAACCAAGACGATTGCTACCCCAACATCTAACCTATTGCCAAGTCGACCCCCCGATCCTAACCAACGGTCGCCACAAGATGGAGAACAAGGGAGGACGCACCACTCCACCTTGCGACTGCGCTAGGAACTTCCTGCCCATCACAGTAAAACACCCAAAACCGAGCTTGATTGGACCCACCAAGGCCGGCGAGCCGTCTGCTCTCCGTATTCCTTCGGTCAGATCACAGCCAACGCCTTGAGGCTTGACGTCCATCCACGTACCATCAGTCACGATGGTCTCCCAAACCAAGCAAGCTAGTGAACATGCCAGACGCATCATGTCATCCTATGTTGGCTTTTACTGATCACAGTGATGGTTAGATTTTTCCGAAAGTACTCCAATTGACTAGTCAGTCGGGCACACTCGTCCGCGCCGTTGTGCTTGCTTGTCTAACTACTGTATACGGTACGCTAAGGTTTGCGTCCGTGATCACGATGGTGCAGATGCAATTTTCCGTTGGAGGCGGCTGGGCCGCTCCACATGCGGTATCTACAGTCACAATTCGAGACACAAAGCCCAATTGTTTGTTGCCGTTTCCCCTCTGGCATACTGAACGCACCGTAGAGAGCTTTGTATTGGTGTTGCTGCAAGCGACGCAATGCGTAATCACGTCGTTTCTCAGGCCGGTGAGGGAGTAATTTGCGATCGGTTTGCTGACCAAACATTGTGGTTTTCGGGTCCGGGGCTGTGATTGTTCACTGTCGGCAAGTTCAGAATGCGGTAACATCACAACCGCGCGCGCCATCTGTGATGTTTGTTCCAATAAACAACCCCCTCGGATACGCGTACGCGCATTGCGAAGCATGCCAATGCCTCTTGTGCACGTACTGCTGCCGTGCTGAGCTTCTTCAAGCATCTGATCATGGCTGCAGTGGCCTGCTTGCAAACGACATTGAAATTTGAATAGTGCGGATAGCAGCGTATTCTAAGGCTCTTCTTGTCAGTGTCTACCACTGACCCTGGACAGCATCAACATTTGGGTCCGTACACCGTCAAAGCCCCTTCGGCCAGCTGCTAATTAGTCATCACAGTGCAAGTGGCGAGTGCATTCACGCTGTCCCCAACACCACTTGTAGCAGGCTCTATATCGCCAACCTCGGCCATGTGTCACACAAGTTTGCTGCCCTGTAGACCCTGTCATGGAGGCGAATGGTGTCCGAGACTTCGACTCTCATTTCCTCTCGAGATCGCGACTGGTAGAGGATAGGCGGTATGCTGCCGGCCTGGGCTCCGAAGCACGTGCAGAGAGTCGCAGGCTGCCTGATGTCTTTGCGTCGCTGGTCTCGAGGCAGCACGTGGCCGTTTCGTGCTCACACTGTTAACCAGATCGGCGTTGTCGTCCGGGAGTCGCGGCACTACTCTGGGTTGACAAGCCCATGGTCTAAGGAGATGAAGCCTGGCAAGCGCTTTGCAGGATGACTGCGCCAGTTAGGTTGGTATGTTACTCACAGTGCTAGCATAGCCTTGCCTGCAACGGAGCAAGGCCTCCAACCTTTCCCCGTCCAGACAGGCAAGGCCTAACAAGGGCGGACGAGCGGAAGTGATCACCTACGCCAAAGTTCACTTCGCCCAACCTATCCACTAGGTACATCGGTTTCTCCCAGGCGAAGTCCCTTCATAGCCGCCCAATTGAGCGTCGGGAACTACCTACGGCCACTGATCGGACGCTACAAGCGCACGGCCGAGAAGGCAGGAAACTTGCTATACCCAATTCACGATGGGTTCCCCTGCGTATGGTGAGCGCGTCCTCTATTCTTGGCCCTTCCACAGAAGCATTCGCTGTTTAAACCCATCTGTGAAACCCTTCCATACATAGTTACTCGTGAGCCTATTGGCAGCCGAGAAAAGGACCGACACGGCGCTTGCGCAGGGTCCACAAGTCGGATTTCCAAGGCGCCTCTGACTGGTTGTCTCCCGGCCAACGACACGAAATCCATCGCCCCAAGACCATCCGCCGATGGTTTTCGGTCGTCCATCATAACCTTCACCATTCGCCCCTATCGTCACTGTCTACGTTGAAGCGAGGCTTCAATGACGAGATCAGCGAGCCTTTGCGCTGCAATTGATGCCTGGCGGGCCGCTGTCCAAACGCTCGACGAGCACGGCAAACACGGCGAACAGGCGCAGCCAAGCTGTCCGCGAAAACGACCCCGCATCCATCCCAACACTGAGTGGAGGGCTCCATTGTCACCGCCATCGTCGCACTCTCCCTGTTTCGTTTCTTCTCTGATGGAATCCAGGCCTCTCACAGGAGTCAAACGAAAGCATGACAACAGTCGGCAGGACAATGACGGCGACGAAGAGCCAAGCGCAAGCCTTCTTCCTAATATGCACGACATCCATTCCACGCCGCGAGCGTCCCAGCTCAACGACCAACGCATTGCTCGCACATCCACGCCTAGCCTCTCATCGGCGTCCAGCGTTTCATCACGGACGTCCTCACCTACGAAACAACTGAGAAGACTGGCTCTTCAGGCCGACGGCTTTGTCCATCGCAAGTTTGCGAAGAGCCGCGCTGAACTGCCCTCCTCGCTCGCCACACTCGTCAACGAGCTGCAGGGAATCCGTTGGGGGTTTCAGCTACTGCCGCATGATATGCGCACCGAGGTACATACTTTGTGATCCATGACGAGATTGTCACCGCCTGCTCCATTCCCTTCTGCTATGGACGCTTGTCTTCTACCGATTGACCACAGACTGACAATTCGCTGCTCAAATGCCAGTTTGCCGACTTCGATATACCAGATCACGCTTATCTCCCCGAGGGCATTCCTACACCAGCCGGCTTCCGGTGCCCACCCCGAGATCTCGTTGCATGGCTGCTAGACCAGGCCGAAGACTGCGAAATCAACCTTCACGGCGAACCTAGCTGGAACACGGAGCTCCATCTGCCAATGATGGAATGGGCACTTCGACCGAACCGCCAGCGCGGTCTTGTTGACTACACATACTGCACTGGCGCCCAGGTGGTTAGAACATACAGGGCGAAGCAATCAGCGTCGAACATGGTTGACTTTTGCATGGTCATCCGCCCTCCTGTGGGAAGTGCTGAGGCCAGTCGGATTGATGAGGTTCGGGAAAATCGACCAGATGTGACCATCAATCATACGGACCACGGAATTTTGTGCAAGAGCCCCATCGTCGTATCGTTCGAGACCAAGCGTCCCGGCGCCGACCTCGAGAAGGCGATGGTGCAGATGGGATCATGGCACGCGTCACAATGGAGGAGTTTCCTGCAAGGCCCTACCGACCCGCGGGCAGTCCAGTTTTTGCCTGGCGTCATTATCAGCGGCCACAGCTGGTCTTTCGTTGCTAGCGCGATCCAAGATGGCAAGTCCATTCTCTACAGCGACGTCGAGCTCGGCAAGACGTCAACCGAGTTCGGGATCATTACTGTGCTTCTTGCCATGCAGCACCTCGCCCGCTGGGCTGAAAACACATACTGGCCCGTATTCAAGTCTGAGATCCTTCAAATATGACTAGCTGCCATTATAGGTACCACAGTCTACTTCGATTTTATAATTCTTCGAGCAGCGTCGCATCCGGCCGAACCGTGAGCGAAATATGAGGTGCTCATGTGCTGATTGAAAGGAGACCAACGACGCCTCCACGGCAATATTGAGATCGTTGGTTGATGGTCCGTACCGAATATAAGGATAACCCATTCGTGTCCAGGTTTCTCCACCTTTGGCTCAAGCCCCTAAGCGCCACGCTACTATTCCCCTCCATCTCTTGTAGGTTTGGCTCAACGTTTCCAACACGGCGGGAATATGGCTTCATCCAAAATTGTCTCATCCAGAAGTTGTCACATCCAGAAGTTGTCACATGCCGTAGTAAGGCAGCTGCACCGTTCCATAAGGATGAGCTGATGCTAGAATGCGACGTCGACTGTGTTTAGCCTGATATCTGACCGATTGCGGTCGACAGTTCCGGCAAGTCCTTTTGAGCCACACCTAGCCTATCCCGAGATTGGCAGTGACTGGTCAACATGCAATTCGGCCGTCATTCGTGCGCGTCGTCGGGATCCCGGCCTGGGCTCATTTGGCATGCGCGTTCGGGGCGAGAACAATTCGGCGCTGATGAAATGGATTGAATGCTCGAAGCCAGTTGAAGGATTATTGAAGAGTTCATTTGAATCTTGGCCGACAATCCGGCTGTCGGGGACAATTAGGCAGGATCGGCCACTAGCTGTTCTGGATGCCATAACCTTGCCTCTCAGCCCCGTCTTCTTGGACTGCCGTAGACTTCATACTTTGTGTGATGAAGGATACTGACTCCTCATCTGTCTCGAGCTCGCCCAAATTCGAATCGCGGGACCAGAATCCCGACGAGATCGTTCCCGTCGTCGTAAGTGACGGCCCGGCTGTTGAGTCCATTGTCATTGGTCGGCGGGTTCCCAGTCTCGTCTCGAGGTCACGCACAGCCGCTTGTTCCAGATGTCGGCTGAGCTCCCAGAGCCGGGCTCTCTGCTGCTTCCTGACGGAAGTATGGCATGGGGGGGACATCCAGGCTGGGTAGATTTTCTGGTGGCTTGCCGAGACTCCAATGTTGAGGGGATGGCGGGACATGAACTCGTTGCAGAGATAGCAAGCCTTCTTGCTAGGACCCATGAACAATAGCCTAGGTGTAAGGTGGGGATGGTGGTCGTAAAAGCTGAGCAGCTGCATTTACGCGTGCACAACAAGTGTCATCTTGTAAGCTCGTCGTAATTTTGTTTCCGGGTCAGTCGTTAGCCAAATTTGACCTAGTTTCTCTCTCAACACTTTTGGGTCGCTTTGGGCAGTTTTCTTGAGCAATGTTAGGAGGAGTTCCCTCTGCGTGCCTAGCGAGAAACCCTTCGGCTCTGGAGCTTCGATGGTTTCGATGTGTATCCCTGTGAAGATGCTTGGTTGTTTCACGGCCAACTTGAGCATCGCCTTGGTTGCAGCAAAGTATCGCCCTAGCTTGAAAACGTATTTCAACCACGAGGGTAATCACCCGTCTTCGAGCCCGAAGAGCCTTTCGAGGTGTTCAGAATACATCCATTTACCGCGTGATGCCCACTGAACATGCGGTTTGAACTAGGCAGAATGGCTTCCGGCATCGAGAGACGCAAGTGATGGCAGGTTACGGACCCATGTCCTAAAACCCAGCTCTTCGGCGTTGCCTGAGGATGACTGATCCGTTTTCTTGGATAGCACGTTGGATGGTAGCTCTGATCTCTGGAAGGCTTATCTTCTTCACGAGTGCGCGAATTCTGACTTGAGTGAGGATGACGACCTTACGCAATACTTCAGATTCCATGTCGTCCGGTCTCTTATCTAGGGTTCGTGTTGGTCAGCGTCTCGTTTGGATTGCCCTATTGCCGTGAATTACCCCTGAGAGAAACTGCCGTGAGATCAATGAGAACATCCTGCAGTTGTTTGAGCAATTCCCTGGGAGCGCTCAGATTCCTGGCAAGTCGCAGCACTGTCCCATCTGGGTGACCCTGCTTCAGACATACTGCGGAAGCAGTCTCGCCCCCTATCCTTGAAATCGAAGATATCAAAGCAAACGAGTCGAGGAATGGTGCAAGGTGGCTACAGCCGGCGCCGTGGGGAGTGGTATCACTAGCGGAGCTCGCCACAGCCATGTGCACTTCCGGTTCATGGTGGTTTCAGGACGGCTGAGCATTATCACCAGACGTCATTGTCGAAAGGAAGTTCAGGAGACAGTTCATGGCGTTGATATTTGGTATCTTACTGGTCAAAGTAGAGTCCTAAGTTCGATGGGTGGATAATGTCTATTGGGAAACGGACTAATGGAGCTACGATCAAGGTTGATGCTTCGTCCTTAATGATACAGGTGCCTACTCTACGACGCTCAGTAGCTATGCTCGTGCGTGACTGGACGGTACCGGAATGATGCTTTCCTCGGGAATGTAGTTATTCGTGCCTCTAGGGATGAGTCCCGGAGGCGCCAGTCCGTCCATCTTCCACCAGGGGGGCGTGTCCCCAGGAATACCCTGTTCCCCATCAGACTCGAGCCGAGGACAAACTATGGCATTAGAATGTCCTCCGGCATTGCTGTCGTTGTTGAATGTCAAGTTCACCGCGAATCTCTTGAAGGCCGTGACTGGACCAAAGATTAGAATCCTTAGAGATGAAAGAGCCCATGGCCTTGACTCACATGACGTTCTCAGCCAGAAGGTGACATCTTCGACAATAGACTGGATTTTGTTGACCCAAGTTTGGGTATGTGGATTCTTCCATCGGAGACACATCATCAAACATGCGGCTTTTGTGGCTGCAGCGTAGAGCAAACAAGTGGAAGGGAGTGTTCGCTAGGGCCGGTAAACTCGGATTGTGTCGAAGGAATTGTGAATTAGATGGATCGAAAGCTGGCGATTCGTGAGACGAGGTTAATTTTATACTTGGCAAGTCTCTGAGCACTCTTGCGAAACCCATATAGCTCAGCTAGGTCAAAGTGATGGACAGACAGCTGTGTTGTTCAAACGGACCAATCATCAGGATCTGCGTGACGTTTTGAAGAGCTCTGTCTGAAGTCTATCGGTCTCATCCCATGCTTTGAATGGGTGGAGCTATGGACTACCACGAAAAGCCGGAACGCGTACTCCTCGGGACTGAGAACCGCATAGACGGATGCTAGATGACTGAGCCCACAAAGGAGCGCGATGTTATACTTGAAAGTAAAAGTGCTGCCTCGAACTTGTTCATCTAGTTATGACAATGAAACCACGGAGGCTGGATCTGGCGGAGCCTCAAAAGCTCGGGTGTTTGCAGCAAAGAGCGCTGGGTGGGTAACTGGTGGCGGTGTTCTCGCCATGTTGAGGCCGAATATATGCTACTGCCTTGTTTCATCTGCCTCATTGCATTTGTATCTTTCCTAATATCCCAGGAGCGCCCTTATCTAGTCCTGATAGGATCGTCTGGATGCGTATGCTGTAATAAACATGCCGCACTCGAGACTGGCGTCCGGCGACGCTGTCCTTTCCTGTATGCTAGACAGCATGGCAGAGTCAGCGAAAGACCTTGTTCCGCAAAGTTAATTTTTTAAGTGTTTTTCTTCTCGTAGACGATAGATCGTCGGTTCAAATTTGTATGTTGCAGACAATCTTCTGGAATATGGACAAGCGTACAGTAGGTCGGGACTGACCTTGAAGACCAATTACTATCATCGGCTGTGCGTGGCGATGGTCTATCACCAGTATACTTGGATATCTTACAGAACAGTCCATTTCGTCGTTCTAGGAACAGGTCAGCTGGTGTCGGGACCTGGCTCCCTCGGACAAATGCCCCACTCCCAGAACCGGCATTGTCGAGCTTGACAGTCCTGAGAGAGACTAAGATCAACATGGAGTTACTGAACCAGAACTTGCGAAGAACGGCAGATCGACAATCTCGCCACAAGGCTCGTCACGATCAGCATGCACGAGAGTGTTTCTTACGTTGACGCGGTAATGCAGCCTTCAAAGATGCGCAGCTCCATCAACTTTACAAAGACCGCGACAGTTCAAGTCACGCGTCAGGACGCAGCATAACACCATCGTCGCACCAGCCGAGCGTATCAGCCGAGTGGAGTTCGAAATGTTTCCCACTGAGCCATTACGGGGTAGCATGTCACCAGCAGCTTACTCGATATCGCTCCGAGGCCATAATAAGGAGATAGCCGGCCAATCGTCCGACATTCATGATGCGAGCGTTAAGTATGAAGCCTTTTCTCCGTTGATGGAGCTGGCAAAGACAGCAATAGAGGACGTAACTGAGCAGTGTACTGAAATAGAGGAGTTGGCGCTGATCGAAACCTAAGACCGACCAAGAGGCGCATGGAGGAGGCCAATGTCGTTGTCATCCAAACAGGCCCGTCTTTTGTGATGAACAAGATTCTGAAGAGTCCGTCCACAACGCATCATAGGCTTCGAAGACATCTTGGACCTAGCTAGCTTGAAGGTGGCGGCTTGAACTTGGTGTTCCCGCTCTCGGCTGTGAAACGGTGAGAACCGATAGGCGTCAAAATTTTTGCGGGGCGATACAAGCCGGAAAATACAGACGGGCTTATTGAGCCATTAGAATTGCATCATTTCAAAAATGATGGTATATATCGCGGTCACCCAACGTCACCTTCCATGGTTTTGCTACATCCAGTAATGCCCACTGTCCTAGCTGCTCGGTCTCATGTCCATGCTCCATTCAGTCATCAGAGTCACAACTGTGTCATCTGCCCCAAAACTCCTGTCTGAAAGTGACATCGATCTCTCGTTTGGCCTCCAGCTCTGTAGCCTCTTGCCATTGAATTCCGTAAATAATCAGATCTTTTGTCTTCTTCCGCCTGATGACCTTTGCCGACAAACGCTTCGGGGTAGGAATCACTGATTGAAAAACGTTTCCTGAATCAGAATAGCCGTGACATTTGTTCCAAGCACCTCGAGCCGACTCCATGTGCTGAAGTCGCTCGCCGGATGCCCAGGTCGGTTTCCAAGCCACGCGGCAGTGATATACGCCCTCAATGAATATCAACTAGATCTCCATAGCTCCAAACTCAAAACGAGTGGGGTACTAGGCTGGAAGCTCTGTAGGCTCTTTGTCTGAGTGTGGTTCTGTAGCGCGCGCAGTATATGGTGAGGAACGACCGTATGCTTCGGCGCACAGTTCGAAGCGATGTTGAGTATCTGCAGCATCCAGTTCTGGTTTCTCGAACCCTGTTTTCCCCTCGACTCCGGTACCCCAAAGGTCGGGCCGGCGGCGTCTGTGCCGCAGGAGAACCCAAGCTCCCAGAAATGAGAGCAAGAACGCTGAGCTAGCGCCGATACCAATTCCTATCTTAGCGCCCGTTGAGAGAGACGTGCTCCTTGAAGTACTTAAACGTGAGGATGGGGTCGTGCCTGTCGTTGGCATTGGCGTTGCCGTAGATTGAGGGCTTGTGGCGCTGGATCTGGACTCGTATCCTTGGATGACAAAAGCCGAGCTACTGAAAAAGTTCTGGCCGGCCGCATCGGTTGTCTGGTTGAAGTACGAAATAACGTAATCGGAATCTTTGACGCCGAGATCGTCCGGCAAAGTCCAGTTGTAGTACATCTCTGCACCAGGTGTGAATGTGGTCAGCGACCCTCCAAGAATGTCCGTGCAAGGAACTTGGTTTGGTATCCAAGAAGGGGTGTCGTAAAAGAGCTTGAGCTCATCTGTAGCCAGCAAAAATGTCAGCGATGAGCAGCATACTGTGGCCTGCCAAACGTGGGGAAACCAAACCAACGATTGTGTGGGAGAATCCATTTACGACGTCGCTGAGAACAAGTCCGATCGTGGCACTTTCGGAGCTTGGGGCGGCAATCGACCATTCAATGCTGACTGTATCGCCTTTTGACCAAACGACGCCTTGCTTTGGATGATAGAAATAGTTGCACGTGGTCATGGCAACAAGATGAGCCTCGCATCAGGACGAATTGTTATTCAGCGATGCCAGAGGGCAAAAGACGCTCAGCTTCGAGATGCTTGGGGGCTTGCGTCTTCTCTAGGGCGTGATGGAAAGATTGTAAGATAACTTGAAGAGGGACACCCTTGTGTTTTGAGGATGCGTCGATTTTACTTCCTTTGCCTTCAGTACAGAGGTCGAACGGTCTAAGAGGGTCAGGCAATTGGTTGGTGGTGCTTCCTCCCTGAATGAAAATACGACCTTAGCGGTTTCCGAAGCCTGCGACTGATTAGCCCTTTCTGATTAGCTGTCAACCGAGCATCGCCTCATCCTGACCAATCACTCTTCGTAGTACCTAGGCGCCAGGACTCCCAAGACTTGGTGCACGCGAGTCATGGGGGTCGAGCCGCAGGCCCGCGCCGTTCGTTCGATGTCGGAGCCGATCTCAACTATCGATGGCGAAGGTGGCATTTGAGCAGGGTGAGAGGCCGCGCTGGACCACCACGACTGACCAGCTGCTCAGCGCCATCATCGGTAGCAAGAGCACTTTACCTTGAAGCGATTGCCTCGCACCACCCACTACTCGGAGGCCGCAAATGCTGCGGCCAACATCCACTGTGATGGGAGGCAACTCATCTGAACAGCTATAACACAGAAGTGCTGGTCATTGCCGGAGAACTACACATATTTTGATCACAGATTGCCACCCGAAGGTGATTGTCGGCAAAAGCAAGCGGCCAACCTGCCGACATATCTGCCTCGAAGTGGTGTTTCTTACACAGAACAAGCGAGGGACTTGCGCACGTGTCGGCTCGAACTTTTACCGCAAGCTCCTTAAAGCCAAAGTATTGGTCCTCGTGCAAGTCTCACACGATATCATTGTGAGAGATTACGCCGCGTGGTTGTAATCTTAAAACACCAGCATCGACGAGACGAGAATGGTGACCGATGTTGCAGCTTGCAAGGATCATGAATCGCTCCGTGCAGATATCCGAAGCCCGGCAATCTCGAGGCCTGAATGAGCTTGCAACGGTGACGCTCCACAGGACCGAATTTGTGAAGCGGGAGTTATCGGTCCGCATTTCCCTCATCGACCTTTGGTTCTTTTCTTTCTCCGGATGCTAAGATCACACATGTTCCTCTTCCAATCAGGGCGGTTGTGTTGCTGTGACAAGATAAGGGCTCATTGAACAAGCGTCACGTGCCTACGGGTGCCATTCCATCGATTGAGACAATTGGGTGACGTGATTCTATCAACACCGAAGTTTGGGATAAGAGTAGCTTGGAAAGCTAGGCATGTGGCCTGGTGTGACCAAACACCAGGAGTCAGTGTACAAAGACTCCTTAAGAGTGAACATAGCGTGTCCATAGTATCAGATGGCAAGGGTAGGAAGTCTCAAGACACATCCTCTGATAACACTATCTTGCACATCAGTGGAGATGATCTCTGCCTTGTGCAGATGGCTGCATCATTCATCATCGAGCTGTTATCGTTGGACAGCTGTCTTCTGGCAAGCATGATGAAATATAGTTATCGTGAACAAGGGAGGGTCTTTTCGACGTACGCGACTTCCATCATAATACTTACATTTTTCGGAAGGAGTGGCCCGCGGGGCCGTCACCTAGATCAGAAATCCTGGCCGGAGCGCCGCTGTGGGGACCCGGTAAGTCGTTAGACTCTGTAGCCCGACCGATACACCAAAGGAATCGAGCGCCGGACTGAATTTCAAGCCGCTATTCACACCTTCGGAGTAAGACCAGCTGACCTACTACCATTTCAAACTGAGCGATACGTCCGGTATAGCAGTCCATCGTTCTCATCAAGGACCCTCAGGCACTCAGCTCAGAAGTTTGCTGGATTGTGGTCTCACCCTTTCCGCTGTTCTATGGATCATCCTCGTTCAACATGGCATTGCGAGCGCCAGGAGTTCGTGGTAGGAGGAATGTTTCCGTCCAATACGATGTGGGGCGACAGAAGGTGGGAGGCCTTCAAACCATGTACTTGCCCCGCCCGTTTAGGCTGTGCGTCCGGCGTGTGGCACGGCCTTCATATCCTTACTTTCTCACTCCAAGCCTCTTTGCCATCGCTCGAACCCGCCTCATAGCGTGTGCCGATCGCCTGTGGACAAGCTTGATCAAACTTGGAGCTCTCTGGGTGAAATCGAATGAAAGCCAAGGCTGGCATGTGTATATTGCTCGTGCAAAGGCACTTTGTGCAGACCTCGTCCTGGCAGAAGCTGTAGCTCGCGTCTTGGGGCATTTGCGAGGGTCGATGATGATGAACCAACGCCAAGTGCTATTCAAGGTCTGCGCTCGTGGGTTAGCAGCAGTAGCTGTTGCCAAGGAGCATCCCACGGGGATGTTGAATTACTTGAATCGTGCTTGTTGCAAAATCAGTACTACAACTTGTCTTCGAGAGGAATCACTACCAGAACTGACTCCGTAGGGGACGCGTTGCAGTGTTCGTCGAGGTGTCAATAACGAGCAAGACGGCGAACCGAGACACTGTAAGGGCATAGGGTCAAGGGCGGCTTCATTTCCTGAAGTAAGGACGTTGGTTCCAAACGCAGTCGCGGTCCACAAGTCATACGATAGCTCAAACCAACAATTGATATCCCTGGGATGGGTGGCTGAGTTAGCTTCGCACCTGCTGGTTCCTTATGAGCCGGCACCGCAGACCAAGTGGAGACTTTCCGACAAAAGCGTGCTCTCGAACCACTCGCGGGTACCTTATCTCGCGGGACCAGGATCCGGCCATGGACACGGAGTGAATCCACTTGGCGCTGGCTTGTGTAGACGCTCTACTCTCTGGGTAGGTGTGAACACGTCCAGACTCAGACACAAGCCCATTCGCCATGTTGTCACAACAGCGTTGTTGTCAATTGACTCCACGTGATGCCCGACACATGTAAGACCTGCTAGTTCAGAGCAGTTGCATTGCGATAACGCGCTGACTCGATGAGGCTTTGCAAGACCATCCAACCCTTGCGGTGTGATATGATTGATTGTCATTGCAAAAGGAGATGCGCAGCAGGCCAGCCCGGGTAAAGTGCCGCCTTTCGGCGAACTTTGGAAAATAGCTGGCTTCGCATCTCTCTTCCGATAATACCGCTGAAACTCCCGTCAGACCTTTTGTTGACGGCACCCTTGGTTGCGGGTTCATTTCTGACTTCGGTACAAAATACGAAAGAGATCCTGCAAAAGGCTGTGGCGTCCCTGGTTTGACCCGACAGTACGGTAACAGAGGCCATTGCGTGGACCTTGTTCGTCCTTGAGCTAGTCCCTTCATGTCGCGCTATAGTTGAATTGCAGGCACAGGGGTACGGCGGAAAGACGGGAGACGTCGTGGTCCGAGTCAGAAAGGCCCGCTATTGGGATCAACACCAATCCCTCCATCATAGACGCAAGAATCGAGCGCTGATCTGGTCGAGTAACCTGAAAGTCGCGTCCTAGCCTGTGTCCTGCCTTGTCCAGGGCGGTACTGCCATTTTGCCACAAGCACACTGGTTTGTCGAACACGTCAAGCTGAGCAGGAACTTCAACACGACTCGATTGCAGTATATTTTCCCCTCCCATCTATTTCCTGAGCCCAGCCTGGATGTTGAACTCACTCTGCAGGGCAGCCCTTGTGTCGGCCGCTTCATGTAGTGCAGCCAAGCTGCCCGCGTCGACGACATGAGCGGACATGCATTTTCTCCAAGATGGGTATGGTGAGGTGCGTAAGATTGACAGCGCTGCAAAGGAGAATGATGAGCCAGAACCCCGTCATGGCGTGGACGAACCCCAGAGCATCAACACGTGAATGGTTGTTGAATGGAGGCGATGCTTGTGAGATAGATGCGGCGACTTGGAAGGTTGGTCTGGCGGCGGTTGTGGTAGGGGTAGCTGAAAGATGGCCAAGGCTGGCCGTGGAAAAGCCCGGGGGCTGGGCCGAAGACGGGGTCGGGTGCATCCGAGATATGACCGGAAGACGCCAGGCTGAGAAGAAAGGTTACGACGCACACTAGGTCACTCAATAGCCAACAGAATTTGCCAACGTTCATTATTTCAATAGTCGAGTCAGACCTCGAGTGTCGTTGACGCAGGGCCTCGTTACCGGCGTCAAAGCGGCTCGGCCGACCTTGGCGCCTGGTCGGGCAGGGAAGGGGAGATGTTTGTGCCCGGAAGACGTCGAGCCAGGGCCGATGATATGGCAGAGGGCCACCTCCGGATGGATCTGCACTCGACTGGGAGCTGGATCTAGCTTCAGGCAAGGACTTTACCTCGACTGGGGTGGCAGGGAACAGCAGAAAAGCAGTAGGAAAGCAGCAGTTCTAGAAAACCGCAAGATACTGTACCACCATGAGCCTTCCTGTCGGGGTGATTGGTGCTTGAGAAGCTCATCTGGCCAAGCCTGGTGAAGATGTGGATGTCGATGGACGTGAACGTTTGTTCTTTCTGGCTTGAAGCCGTGTACGGGAGCGCTGCTGCGGTGCCGTCCCGTAGAGGCCCTACGAAAGTCTTGGCAGACCTGTCGGCCCAGGTCCTCACAAGAAGGCTGTACTGCAAGAAAGCAACAATGACCGCCGGCGTATCAGCCAGAAATGGGGCTGGCATCTGGAAGAAACTGGCGAAGAACAACGTGCGAAAGTCTGGCACTTGCGCTCAGGGCAATTCGCTTCAATTGGGCGAATTCGCCAGTGTGTTTCCGGCTGTCGGCGACTACTCTGAGTGGGGTACTGACCAGTGTGGACCATTGTGAGGACGTTACTGTATGTACAGTACGTCTGTGCAGAAGTTTGTCTTGGGCAAACCTCTGAATCCCCCGCCGTTGTGCTTCCTCTCTCGAGTGAAGACAGTACGGCTGCCATCGAAATCAGTTTCTGGCTTTTGACCTCCAATTTGAGCTTTGAAAAAACAACTGCATTGTGAACGGCGAGCA